>NC_089585.1:69137273-69437273 GCF_019320115.1 Miscanthus floridulus | reverse complement strand
AAGACCTCACAGGGGGAACCACAGCGGCAAAAACATCACTGCCAACCTGCGACGGGAGCGACACGGCCAGTACTGGAGCCCTAGAAGAACTCAAACCCGATGACCGCTTACTACAAGAGAACAAGACCAAAGTCAAAACAAAAAGAAGGGTTCAACAACAGGAAAACGAGAAAAGAACTCACCGACGAGTAACGAGGGTGGCATCATCATCCTCTTCTTCTTCACTCTCGACCAAGGCCACCATAGCGGCAGCTAAAAAAGGACAAAAGTACTCGGTCAAAGATGAAAACAAACAACAAAAGGACAGAGCGTATTAATATGCTCACCTAAGAGCATGCTAGCTACAACTGGAGTACCTGGACGAGTACTCGACTGGTGAGACTTCTTGGTAGCAGATGGAGTAGAAGAAGAACTATCCGCTCGCCCCCTCTTTCCTGAAAGTACGAGGAGCTCGAGGAACTAGACGAGGAACATACTCTTCATATACGTCAGAAAATGCAGGAAGGAAACACCAAGAAGCATCATGGTAGTTTGAAACTTACTGGTCAAGGATGCCCCTAGCAAGACTACCCCCAGCCTCCACATTTGCAGGGCAATCATCAATGGGAATTGGATCAGTGAAATTATGCCCCAATTCCTATAAAAGAATAAAACAACAAGACAAGGAAGATTAAGCAAAAGTGGATGCAACAAAAGACAATCAAAAGTACCCGCATAAGAAAAGAACAACTCATAGCAGGGGGCGGGTTGTTAGCACTGTACTCAAGGACAACAAGTGGGACGATGCTTACTCCTTTTAGCATCTTCTGAAGACGCTCGAGCACCTCCTCATTAGTCAACTCAAGGGCAGGGACCATACGAGAAGGGTCCTCTGCCCCACAGTACTCAAAACCATAATGTTCTTGCTCCTTTAAAGGTTGAACTTGGTGGTGAAGAAAACTAGAAATAATCTCGAAGCTGGTCAAGCCTTGCTGTTTCAGAGTGCAAATCCTCTCAAGAAAAGGCTTGATCGGCTTCAGGATTATTTCTACTTTTCTTTGCCGCCGAGTTCAACCTTTGAAGGAGCGAAGAACATTACAATTTCAAGTACTCTAGGGCAGAGGACCCTTCTCATATGGTCCCTGCCCTTGAGTTGACTAATGAGGAGGTGCTCGAGCATCTTTAGAAGATGCTTGAAAGGAGTAAGCATCGTCCTGCTTGTTGTCCTTGAGTATAGTGCTAACAACCCGCCCCCTGCTGTGAGTTGTTCTTTTCTTATGTGGGTACTTTTGATCGCCTAGAGCTCAAGCCGCCATCACAGGATTCTTTTCCCATCGGTCATTAACCAAGGGACCAGATCTAGAATGAATGAAAAGAGGAGGAATCAAGTTGGCGGCATAAAACCAGTCAGCACGCTAATCCCTCATAGAATCAACTAGGTCATAGTCAAAGAATTTGCTCTTAAGACCCTAGTGAAACTGAATCCCACAGCCACCAAGAACATTGGTGTCATCGCGGTGGGGTTGTGGCTTCAGGCGAAAGAAGTAACGAAAGAGAGAAAGAGAAGGAGGAATTCCAAGGAAAGTTTCACAAAGATGAATGAAAATGGAAAGATGAAGGACAGCATTGGGAGCAAGATGGTTCAGACTAATCCCAAAATAGTTGAGAAATCGGTGAAGAAAGGCAGAAGCAGGAAGGCAGAGACCAACATGGATAAAGGAGACGAAAAGAATAATCTCACCAGGACCTGGAGCAGGCACCCGATGCTCGCCTAGAGCTCTCCAATCAGCAATATCCTTGCTCTAAATTAGACCATCGCTAATGAGCTCGCGAAGCTGATCTTCAGTTGTTGTTGGAGCCTGGCCAGATCTTCTGAGCAGCCCTCATCACCATGAATTCTTGATTTTCAATAACGGCGAGCGATGCTTCCTCATCGACAAAGGACACCTGGGACTTACTCTCCGACTTCTTCCTACCCATATACTAGCAAAGGCAATGGGGCACTAAGAATAGAGAAGGCTCAGACTAGCAGCACTTAGATGACGGCGGCAATGGCAATGGTGGAGTTTTGAAGGCTAGGGTTTCAAGGCAAAGGCAAGGTACCAAAGAAAAGGAGGAGAAAGGCCTTTAAATAGATTTTACACCAGTAAAAATGTGGCCCACTAGGCCTATTTTAACATGGCATGAGGATGCAATGGTCCATTTATCGACATAGCTAAAATGACAGACAACTCAAATCCACACAATGGTACAGTTCAACAGGTAGATTTCAGACTTATCCATCCAGCACCATGGCGGAGTTATCATATTACTACAAAAAGAACTCATCAACAATAAAGCAAAGAAGGGTTACCTCACAAGGAGCGCAACAACCCGGTCCTTATAGAAAGAACTTAGAAATCTCATCAACAACTAGGACATCAGGAGAATAAAGAATGACAACTCAGAAGACAAGATTCTTTCATTATAAATGGTTTAAAAAAATAGAAGATTACACATCTTACAAGACCCAATGAACTCGATACTACGACAAGCAAAGTAGCAAAGAGGAATTCCGGACACAGCTAGGCTCTGGAATGACTACGTGTTCCAAATTACTACTCGATAGAACAAACCGCACTCGGCTACACTGTTTTCTTCAAAGGACGGACGCAGTGCATCCAAGGTGGAAATTAATAGCACGGCGGGACAACATGGAGCAGAGAAGGCTGGCAGACATCTGTCTACCCAAGTTCGATGTGATGCTAGATATGGTGTTGATCTACATTGGACAGTCTTAGGGCAGGCGATGAGGATCAACCCAGAACTACCAGATGAAGGATCGCATCCCATATCACAAGACTCCCTCCAACTACCGCCACATACTTCCAAGTACAATGCTGCTGCGGGATTAGCCTACCTCTAATCCCTATCACAAGACTCCCTCTAGCTATGGCAAGATACACAAGAATGGCAAAATATGCCCGAAGGCTACTCTACTTCACAAACTACCATATTCATGACTACGGAGATTTCAGACCACGCAACAGAATGCTCGATGAATCAAAACAACACACAAGGAGGATATTTATAGGCCAAAGAAGAGGTGCACATGGACCGGGAGCACCAAAAGAACAAACCTAACAAAGGACATAGTGAAAAGATAGAATTCAATGAAAGAGGACTCAGACAGTGAAGGGGCAGTACTCAAGAATGAGCATATTCGGAAGAATATACCAACTACTGTACAACTTGTGAACAAACAACATTTACTATCACCAACCACCATACAACTACATCTGATAACAGCAGACTACTAGAGAACATGCCAAGAATCTATATCCAAGTTCTTTTTGGACAAAAGAACCCAGCAAGGGGCTCAGGGGCTAAACTCAGTGAGTGCATTTTTTTCCTTCAAAAAGAGCACATCACACAGAAGACTTCCTCAAGACAGCAATTTTTTCAAACAACATAAGATTCAAGACCCTCTAACTTTTTGTTCCAAATAGCAAGAGGCTCAGGGGCTACACTTAGTGAGTGCACTTTTTCCTTCAAAAAAGAGCACATCACTCAGAAGACTTCTTCAATATAGACCACTTCAATGGCCCCACGACAAAAAGAACCTGGATATAGCTATATCCGAGCTCTTTTTAATAAAGAACCCAGGTATATGCTCAGGAGCTTTTCGACTGAAAAATCAGAGCAAACTAAAGAGAAGACCCTCTAGCTCCTTGTGCCAAACAGCAAGAGGCTCGGGGGCTACACCCGAATGGGAGTACTTTTTCTTTAAAAAGGTACACACCACGCGAAGATCACACGAAGCGCTACATGGTTTTGCTCAAGAAAGCGCTCGGACTGATGCTTGTTCCTACTCGACAAGACCTGAAGGAACAAGGCAAGGCTTCCTAGAGTTCAACCATGAAGTGCTCGGGGGCTTGTCGGTGCGGGACCTATAGGATACTGTGCAAAGAAGGGAGAAGATCTAGTCTAACTAGGATTCCTCCCATGTAATCTTAGTAGTAGTATTATTCTCTAATCCTACTAGGGTTCTCTCATTGTAAACTAACTAGGATGTTGACCTCCTGACTATATAAAGGAGGATAGGGTTCCTAGATATGCAACTTTGACAACACAACAATTTACAATCAATCCAACACAAAGGCTAATGCCGACTGGACGTAGGGCTATTACTCGATCAGTAATCGTGGATTCGAACCAGGATAAATCGACCATCTCTTGCATTAACCGTCGAGTTCCGCATACACTGAAGGCCCGAACATACTGCCCTAGGTACCCCCATGGTAGGCTATCGGATGTCAAACATCGACACCGAGGGACCTCATCCTCATGAATCACCCGGCGCCATTGCCAAGGGAAATCATGCCGAGGGTGAGCGGCTGAAGGAAGGTGAAGGAGGAGAGGAAGAGGAAGAGGTAGCAGAAGCTACACACATGGGAATGAGGGGATTAAACTAATAGCGATGATGATGATGACTGATGGAGACGATGACAAGGTAGTCGACAGTATTGAGTGGGACATCCTAGAGAACGAGGATATGCTGACAGATATCAGTTCATCCTTGCAGGCATCGGGACCGTTCCTGTTCCATGGAGAGGAGGGTACGTCCAAGGAGCCAATAGAGGTAGGTCATACCATCGGCCTGCCCTAGGAGTGAACAGGGGCGGGTGGCTTTGCTGTCATGCCCGAGATGCCATCGGAGGTGGGTGGCTCTACCATCGGGCCCCAAGAGCCATGGGGAGTGAGCCCCTCTACCTAGGAGCAGGGGGCGGGCTTGAAATGGCCTCGCTCTGATGAGGTAGAGCAAAGGTCAGGGGGTTTGCCCCCCTAAATGCATCTACCGCCCGATGGCACAGAGGTTAGTTACCAGTTCTTCTGTTTTTCCTGTTTTGATCAGATTTCATTAGGACTTACGTTTTTTGTACCTTGTAGTGTCGACAGGCTATGAAATCCTTTAGCACTGGTGCCAAAGAAGAGCATTGCCCTCCAATTGAGGTGGTAGCTGTCAGCTAGTGTCACACCCATTTTGGGCGGGAGCAACGCCTAGTGTGACCGCATTCGCTCAAGGGGCGCCTTTGGATGTTATGGAGAAGCTAGGTGATGGTTACGATACCACTACTGATAGCAGGGGCAGATGGGGCTACCGACCATGCTTGTGGCACCGACTGTGGCAGGCGCGATGCTGCCGGTCATGACCCCACCAACACTAGTTGAAGTGGTGGTGGCTATGATAGACGGGTCATAGCCAGGCGCAACCACATTGGCTCCTAAGGCATCAGGTGTGACCCGCGCCATCGAAAGCCCAAGCGACGATGCCTATCATGGGTCGGATGGAGTGGGACATGGCCAATGGGTCCCCTAGGAGTCATGGTGCTAGAAGAAGGGTCAACATCCGTACTGCTGACCCCTTCCATCATCGAAGGGGGCATCCTAGTAGGGATGTCATGGTGAGAGGGATTGGCAGTGCCTGGAGCCAGTGGGGAGCCATACCTAGCCCTTACCTTGGTGGGCAATGGCTCACTCGCGCAGGGTGAGCCCCTACTTTGGTGGATGAATCCATAGGATCCAACATTGATGCTCTTCATCCTTGACGATGTCATCAAGAGCATGGAGTGGGAGAGCTTCGACGTGGGGATCGTGTTCATGCTTGAGGCCCTGAACCACGCCATGGGGCGCATTGCAAGATGTCATCATTCCCTCTAGATGGGTATTGTTTGGTCCTGCTTTTTGCCCTTATCTTCCTTTATATGGTTTTTGTATCCTAACCATCATCTTACTGTAGTCCCTCATAGCTCGCAGTCGAGGGAAATCTTAGTTCCTTCATCAATAGAAGGAGGCCTAGGACCACCTCATTGAGGAGGCATGGCTACGTGAGTAGGTAAAAGTTGAGCTTGTTGCCACGCAGGAGAGGGTGGCTGAGCTGACTCCCCTCATTGAGGAGGTAGACATTGATGAGGCCAAGAAGGCAGTTCAAGGCCCTATCAGGTGAGGTCATGGAAGGACAACGAGGAAGCCACTAGGGTTAGGGAGGAGCATGATGAGCTGCTCCTAGAAAGACGCTGAGACCCGCCAGTGGGTTCTTGACCTTCTGGGTGAGGTTGAGAAGGAAAGGGAACTAAAGCTAGGGGTAGAGGAGAAGCTCGTGGCCCTAGAGAAGAGGGTGAGCCTAGATGCCACAGCGGTTGCTCGGCTGTGCAAGGAGTAGGATGAGCTGTTCCAAACCTCAGAGAGGATCCTCTTGGAATGTGGCATGGCTCGTGAGGAGTGTGACTAGGCTTTCCAAGAGCATGACTAGGCCTACCAAGAGTGCGATGAGGCATAGTAGAAGGTTGGCTCCCTCTAGACCGAGCTTGAAAGCACTGATGACCCAGAAGCTAGAGGTTGAGAGCATCTCTGTTGGGCTGGCTATGGATCTCGCCGAGGCTGAGGATGAATCATCAGGCGAAGAGCGATGAGCTTGGTATCCTGAGCACCACCCTCTGAGTGGTCTATGATGACCTTGAGGTGGTGCGGTCAGAGGGCACCAGCTCGCTCGCGGCCCATACCATCAAGATCACTGGCTCAGATGCAGCCAGCTCAAGAGGAATGCCCATTATGTCGGGGTCAATCAATCCTTCGCGATTGCTCATTCTCATTATGGGGACAACATCGATCTGGAGATGATGAGCCACTGGCTATGCACCCTGGCTATGAATGAATTTTTTTGATCAAATCTGTTCTTTTGTTTCGGTGTGAACGAATTTGTTTTTCCTCCCTTTTTACGTGTGAAAAAGGGTAATGTGTTTCGACCCTTCTGTTTGTTAAGACCATAGAGTTCGAGGTGTAGGAGGGAAACTCTGATCATGCTGGTAAGCAAGAGTGCCATAGCCACTAGGGCATAGGTTTCTTGCAGTCTGACTAGCCTTACATAGTCGTTCATTTTCGCAGACTTTGCCACTAGGTTTTTTAACGTGAGAAAGGGGTCGGGCGCGGTGACTATTTAAGAGAGGGTGTATATACCCTTATCAACCCCCGAGTGAGACCTGACCCCTTGCTATTGCTGGGGTCGGTGTCACTAAAGATCGAGGAGACTATAGCAAAACTAGTAGGATAAAGCGTCTCTTATTTTCGTACGTACCCCCTCCCTAGGATCTAAGACATCATTCTATGACCGTGTGTTCGGTCTCCTTACGAGTCCAATTTTCCTTGAGCCCCCGCGCGTAGCGGGGGTTTGATCGAGGGTCGGCTCATTTTTGTGATCGTCGCCCCATCCACTGTTTTCGCAATCGGAGGGGTTGAGCTAACATCACTTGCCTCGATGGCTCAAGTGATGCACTCAGTGAGCTCGCTAATGGACATGTTTGAGTGGAATCTAGGTCCATCATTCATGACGGGGTCAGCATAGCCCTCATGTGGCATTGCACTGCTCCTTAACCCTCCTCCCGGCAGATGCCTGTGTCGCTCCGGAGAGCGACTCTGGTGGCCCGCTGGCCTCCCCTCGATGGAGATTATGTGGGCTCGGCTCGAGGTTAGTATCGAACGAGAAGGTTGAGATGACCCTATCCACTTCTAAGTGGGTTGAGCGAAGGCTGCTAGGGCTCATCTATGTTTTCTCCCATGGCTCTGTTCGATGCGAGGTGGCCTCGAGCCCTTCGCAGGTTAGCCTTCAAACCCCAGGTTAGATGGATTCCCGAGCTAGGGTCGAGTGGCTTGAGCCCCTAGCCCTATTGGGCTTGGTAGGGGTCAGCCAAATTTTGTGCGTCACCCCACCTATGGTTTCCACAACTAGAGGGGCTGAGCTAACGACACTTGACTCAATGGCTCGAGTGTCGTGCTTGGCGAGGTCGCTAATGGGCATGTTCAAGTGGAATCCAGGTCCGTCATTCACTGATAGGGTCGGCATAGCCCTCATGGGGCATTCCATTGCTCCTTGACCCACCTCCCGGTAGATGCCCGAGTTGTTTTGGAGACCGTCTCAGGTGGCCCGCTGGCTTCTCCTTGATGGAGATTCTATGGGCTTGGCTCGAGGTTAGTATCAAACGAGAAAGGTTGAGATGTCCCTGTTCACTTCTGAGCAGGGTCAGGCAAGGACTGCTGGGGCTCATCTATGCTTTTTTCCCCTAGCTCTATTTGACATGAGGTGGCCTCGAGTCCTTCACAGGCCTGGCCTTCAAACCTTGGTCGGTCGCCGCTCATATCGAATGAGGCGACTACCGCTTTGTGACATGACGCGAAGCGTTGTGATGCAATAATTGAATATGCAATGCTTGGATGTATGGGATGAATGTATGGATGAATGCATGAATGAATGTATGTAATGAATGAATGAATGTATGAATGCATGCATGAGAATGGATGAATGAATGATCATGCACTAGAAAAGAAAAGTGGGGGTTGATAAAGTTACCTTGATGGCTCGAGTGATGGGTTCAGGGGAGCTCTTACTGGATATGTTCATGTGGGGTCTAGATCTATCATTCATGATGGAGTTGGTGTAACCTATATGGGGTGTCCCACTGCTCCTTACCCGTCTCTCAGTAGCGGCCTAAGCCGTTTGATCGACTTAGGTGACCTACTGGCCTCTCCTCGATGGATATTCCATAGGTGGGCCCCACCAAATCCTTCCTAGGAAGGCAGAGGCTAAAGCTCGGGGTGTGGGGATAAAAACTCTGATCATGCTGGTGAGCAGAAATGTCAGTAGCCGCTGGGGCATAGGTTTCTTGTGGTCCTGACTAGTTTTACTCAAAGTTTGTTTTCGCACACCTTGTCTCTAGGTTTTAGCATGAGAAAGGGGTTAGGCTTAGAGAATGTCTACCAAATAGGCAATCTTGCCAACCCTCGAGTGAGGTCTGACCCCCTGCCATTGCTAGGGTAAGGGGCTCGATAGCAAAATTAATAAGAGAAAACGTGCATAAATTAAGGGTGACCCATCTCTCAGCAGCGGCTTCGAGCTGTCCGATCATCTCGAGTTACCCACTAGCATAGGATTTACCTAGATGGCTTGAGTTATGGGTTTGGAGAGCTCTTACCTGAATATGACCTGAGTGGAACCCAGATTCGTCGTTCGTAATGGGGTTGGCATAACCCTCATGGGGCATCCTACTGCTCCTTACCCATCTCTCAGGTAGCGGCCAAGCCGTTTGATCGACTTGTGTGATCTGCTGACATAGGACTTACCTATGGAGATAGAGGATGAGATCACCCCCAAAGAATTTAGTTAGGCAGATGAGCCAAGCGGTGAACTCAGTAACAAGTGAACAAGCTCTTAGATTTCATTATGGCCAAATAACTTTTTAGCCCTTCTTCCCTTTTCGTATAAAAAGGTTAGTACAGTTCTGACCCTTTCTGTCATTGAGGCCATAAAGCTTGGGGTGTAGGCGAACAAACTCTGAATCACACAGGTGAGCAAAGACACCATAGCCACTAGGGGCATAGGTTTCTCATAGTCTAATTAGTTTTACTCAGAGTTTGTTTCCGCAAGCCTAGCTTATTACTCTCGTCATGAGAGAGCATCGGGCACTGGAGAATGTTTGCTAGGCGAATATACTCTTAAACACGCACTGACTCTTTCCATAGCTAAGGCTAGAAAGCTCGAGGTGTGGAAAAACTCTAATCACGCTGGTGAGCAAAGACTGTCGTAGCCACCGAGGCGTATGTTTCTCGCTGTCTGACCAGTTTTACTCAGAGTTTGTTTCTGCAAACTTCAGCTTCTAGGTCTTAATGTGAGAAAGGGTCAGGCATAGAGAATGTCTATCGGATAGATACACTCTTATTAGCCCCCAAGAGAGGCCTGACCCCTTGCCATTGCTTTGGTCGGGTGTCACTAAAGATCGGGGAGTTTGAAAGCGAAACTGATAAGAGAAAGTAGTGCGTTTATTAAGGGTAAAAGCGACGTAGCTACTTGATGTTCCAAGCATTGACAAAGACTTCTTCGTCGATGGTCTTGAGCTTGTAGGTGCCTGGTCAGATCACCTCTACGACAACATACGATCCCTCCCACAGTGGAGAGAGCTTATGGCGGTTCTTCTTGCTCTAGACGAGGCAGAGCACCTAGGTCCCCAATATTGAAGGCCCGACCCCACACTCGATGGTTGTGGTACCGACGTAACACTTGCTGGTATTTGGCCAAGTGAAGGAGGGCAACATTGCAGCGCTTCATCTAGCTAGTCCATGGCATCCTAAAGGGATGCCTTAGCTCCCTATTCATCATATGCCCAGACCCTTGTCTCTCCATAGTCAAGGTCAGTCGAGAGGATAGCCTTAGAACCATAGACCATGAAGAATGGTGTGTGAAAGCATCTAGGCCCCTAGTTGGGTTTCGGTGATTAATGACACTACATGATTACTATGACTAACATGTGTTTTGCAGAGGCAATTAAGTTAGGTCATGGTAATGGAGATCGATTGGGCTATCATGGTGGTTATGCCCCTACGATGGAAATCATTTTGGTTTTCAAAGGATTAACAACAAGGTTAAGGATGGACTAGTTCTAAGTGTTGATTGGAGTTGAAGAGACACTTAGAGTAGTTTAGGACTTTGTTTTTTCCTTTGTCTATACTATTAAGGGGGGTATGGATGGGTAGCTTGACCTAGGTGAGTCTAGTGGGTTAAGTGTGGTGCACACTTGCTAATCCTAGCACTAGGTAGCTCCTAAAAAACCCTTAGATCCATTGGAGCAAGCTTCATTCACAGTACTGTTCAAAAGTTGGAAGTGAATGGAGGGTCAAATACTGACCAGACGCTATCTTCGGTGTTACCAGACACTGGCGCAGAGTCCGGTCAATTCATTTGATCAAGGTGAAGTCATCTAGAAGTGACCAGATGCTGAGAGGTAAAGTGACCGAACGCTTGAGGGCCAGCATCCTGGTCGATTCTAGTAAGGTTCCAGAGAGGGAAAATCATGACCTGGACGTGTCCAGGTCACACTATAAACACTAGGAGTTTGAGGTGAACTGATCGGTGCATCCGGTCAACATGACCAGAGCGTTCGGTCACCCCAGTAGAGGCACATAACAGTTCGTTTTTCAGCCCATGTTATAAATACTTCCTCCATTTATGTGTGGGGGTACTTTTACTCATTCCAATAGCTGAGAAACACCTTTGAGAGTGCCAAGAAGAGCAAGGTCCTTGTTTGGTGATTGAGATTTGAGAATCCCAAAGAGAGCCCTCATTAGTAAGATCAAGAGTAGCAAAGTGTGCATCCACCCTTCTCATTAGGACTTGTTATGGTCAAGTGAGAGTTCATGCTTGTTACTCTTGGTGATCAGCCATCACCTAGATGGCTAGGTGATGATTGGGAGATTGGTGATCATCCGGCGGTGCTTGTGGATGACCCAAGTCAAGTGGTGAGCGGTTGTGGGTGATTCACCATGACGGAGTGTCGAAGAATCAACCCATAGAGAACACTTGATCCTTGCGTAGATCAAGGGGGAGCTACAGCCTTACGTGGATGCTCCAATGAGGATTAGTGGGGAGCGGCGACTCTCTGATACCTTGGCAAAACATCGCCTGCGTTCCTCTTTCTCTCTTTACTTTGAGCATTTACTTTGAGCAATTCAATTCTTGTCATTTACATTCCTAGAATTGCCATGCTAGAGTAGGATTGAAACTTAGAGTGCTAAACTTTTATGCGTTAGATCAATAGAAACACTTTCTAGGCACAAGGGGTTAATTGGGCTAACTGTAGAGTTTAATTATTGCAAAGAAATTTAGAATTAGCCCAATTCACCCCCCCCTCTTGGGCATCTTGATCCTTTCAATTGGTATCGAAGCCTCGTGCTCACGTATTTAGTCTTAACCTCCTAGAGAAAGATGTGTCACGGGGATGGACCTCCTCCTATCTTTGAGGGGGATGATTTTCCATATTGGAAAATTCACATAGAGGCGTACTTAGAAGCTCTAGATGTTGGAATACTTAGAGCCGCCTCACAAGGCTTCCTAAAACCTCAGGATGCTACTAACCTACAAGGTGATGAGGTGAATTAAGAGAAATGGAATGCAAAGGCTCGAAACACCATCTTTAGAGGTCTTTGCAAAGATGTGTTCAACCAGGGTGAGGAACCACAAAGATGCCCATGCACTATGGTCAGATGTTTGTGCGCTCTATGAGGGAACAAAGAGTGAGCATGAGGAACGCTATCATCTTGTCATGAAAAAGCTTTACTCTTTTGAGATGCTTCCTAAAGAATGTGCTAATGAAATGTATTCATGTTTGAATGTTCTTGTAGAGGAAATCAATGGGCTTGGACTCACTCAAATGCAACCATCCAATGTTGTAAGAAAGATCTTGACTGTCCTCCCCATTGACAAATATGGCATATTGTGACCTGTGCTTCATCAAGGTGATCTTTCCACCGCTACACCGACACAAATCTTGGGAAAGATCAATGCTCATGAGATGTACATGCACATCACACCTCAAGATGGCTCATCCTCTAACAAGAAGAAAGAAAAGGACTTAGCATTCAAAGGCTAGTCAAGAGAAGGGCAAAGCAAGGCTTGAGTATGAGAGCTCAAGTGATGATGAAGTTGACTGATGCAAGCCTTGCTCTCATGGTGAGAAAAACCGCCAAGATGCTAAAGAAGCTCAACAAGAGTGGCATCAAGTTTGATGGCAAGAAGAAGAAGAAGTTCTTCACTAGCTCTAGAAGGAAGTCAATCTTTGAGATGGATTGCTACAATTGTGGAGAACTTGGTCATCTAGCTCACCAATGCACAAAGCCCAAGAAAGGCAACTTCAAGAACAAGAACAAGGGCAAGAAAGATGACTCAAGTGATGAAGATGAGAAGAAGAAAGACAAGCCATACAAGAAGAGAGATGGCAAGAAGGACTTCCACAAGAAGAAGAAGAGTGAAAAGGCATACATCGTCGGTGATTGGCTCATGGACATTGATTCATCTAATGGCTCATCCGATGATGATAGTGACAACGAGAACGTGGCTGCCATTATTATTAACTCTTCATCATCTTCACCGCCACCATCGCCATCATCCTCTACACACCTATGCCTTATGGCCAAGGGTGAACGCAAGGTATCAAATGATGATGAGAGTAGTGGTGATGAACATGCTAGTAATGATGATAGCGATAGTGATGATGATGAATATGAATCACCTTCTTATGATGATCTTGTTAAATTGCTAAATAAATACTCTAAGATCATTATAAAGACTAGAGCTAAGAATGACAAGCTAGAAGCTAAAAATAATTCTCTTTTAGCTAAAAGTGATATAGCCGAAAAGGCTAGTGTTGAGCTTAGAGAATTAAATGAAGCTATGTCATCCAAACTCAAGGAGCTCAAATCTTCTAAGAAAGAGCTTAAAGATAAACATGATAAACTTGAGAGGATGCATAAAGAGCTCATCACTAGCCATAATATGCTAAAAGATGAATATACTACTCTTAAGATTAATCATGATAATATTGTTATTGCTCAAGAATATTTATCCAATGAGCCACATGATGCTACTAACAATGTTGTTAAGATTGATATAGCTACATCATGCGATGATTTGATCATTGAGAGCATTGAGCAAAGTTCTAGTAGTAAGGGCAAGCAAGTGGTTGAGGCCAATGATTATGATGAGTTTGTCAAGCTCAAGAATGACAATGAAAAGCTCAAGAAAGATTTTGAAGAGATCAAAAGTCACAACACTATTGTGCTAGAAACTCTTGATCATGATGATGAGTTGATGCTTGAGAATGAGAAGCTCAAAGAAGAAAACAAGAAGCTCAAGGAAAAGAAAAACAATGATGCTCTTAAGGAAGAGAACAAGAAGCTCAAGTTGGAGAAAGAGCATCTCAAGATTGGATTGAGCATGTTCTCTAGAGGCAAGTATCTTCAAAGTGAGCTACTAATTAACACGGTCATGAAAGATGGATAGAAGTGGCATTGGGTATGTGGCAAACAAAGAGAAGATGGCTCAAGCTCAACAACAACAAAAGCCAAAGCCAAAGAAGTGTTTTGAGTGCGGACAAGAAGGCCACTTTGCCCATGAGTGCCAAACTCCACCACCACAACCCTTGCCCAAGCATGCTAGACCTTTTGCCTTCAATGCTCACTACATGCTTAGAAATGATTATAGTGGAAAGGTGAAAGTCATGCTCTTAGGACCTCCCAACAAGAATAGGCCTAAGAAAATTTGGGTTGCTAAGTCACTTGTTGAGAAGGTGAAGGGCCCTCAATAAGTTTGGGTTCCTAAAGCTTGATCTCTTGTGTGTAGGTGAACTACAAGACAGGTGGAAGTCATTGAGTTATTGATAGTGGTTGCACACAACATATGACCGGTGATCCTCGTATGTTTACCTCACTAGATGAAGAAGTAGATGGACAAGAAAGAATCACATTTGGAGATAACTCAAAGGGCAAGGTTAAAGGATTGGGCAAAGTGGCAATATCAAATGATCATTCTATCTCAAATGTGCTATATGTTGCTTCATTGAGCTTCAACTTGCTATCTGTCGGACAATTGTGTGATCTTGGCTTCCAATGCTTGTTTACCAAGAAGGAAGTTGTTGTATCTAAGAAGGATGATGATCAAGTGATATTCAAAGGATTTAGATACAACAACCTATATCTAGTGGACTTCACCTCTGAAGATGCAAATTTGAAGACTTGCCTATTCACCAAAACAACACTTGGGTGGCTATGGTATAGAAGACTTGCTCATGTTGGGATGAGCTCACTTAAGAAGCTAATGAAGAATGACTTGGTGAGAGGGATGAAGGATGTAAAGTTTGAAAAGGATAAGCTTTATAGTGCATGTCAAGCCGGCAAGCAAGTTGCAAATACTCATCCAACCAAAGCTTTCATGTCAACCACAAGAGTGCTAGAACTCCTTCACATGGACTTATTTGGGCCAACAACATACAAGAGTTTGGGAGGAAATCTTTATTGTCTTGTGATTGTTGATGACTATTCAAGATACATATGGGTATTCTTCCTTCATGACAAATCCGAAGTTGCATATTGTTTCAAGAAGTTTGCCAAGAGGGCACAAAATGAGTTTGAAGTGAAGCTCAAGAAGATAAGAAGTGACAATGGGAAGGAATTTGATAACACAAACATAGAAGCATATTGTGATGAAGTTGGGATCAAACATGAGGTCTCCACAACATATACTCCTCAACAAAATGGTGTAGTTGAGAGAAAGAACTGGACATTGATCGCTCTTGCAAGAACAATGCTAGATGAGTACAACACTCCCGAAGCTCTATGGGCGGAAGCTATCAACACCGCATGCTATGCATCCAACCGCCTATTCCTTCAAAGTTCCTTGGCAAGACACCTTATGAGTTGCTCAATGGGAAGAAGCCGGACGTCTTTTTCTTTAGGGTGATTGGTTGCAAATGCTACATCTACAAGAAGCGGCAACACTTAGGGAAGTTTTAAAGATGTTGTGATATTGGTTTTCTTGTTGGTTACTCATCAAAGTCCAAAGCATATAGAGTATTTAATCATGCCACCAGCTTGGTTGAAGAAACATATGATGTGGATTTTTGATGAATCTAATGGCTCCCAAGGAGCACATGAGAATCTTGATAATGTAGGTGATGAACCATTGAGGGAGGCTATGAAGAACATTCTGGATGGAGACATCAAGCCTAAAGATGATAAAGATGATATACAAGCGATTGATCCACCTTCTTCATCAAGTGTGCCACAAGATGATGATAAAGATGGGAGATTAGAAAATGAATACACCCATGTCTCCCATGATCAAATGGTGGTACAAGCACAAGATGTTGATGCTCCACAACCTCCTCCTCAAGTGGTCAATAGAAGAAATACACCTCTACTACAAGATCATCCACAAGATCTTATCATAAGGAGTCCATCAAAGGGTGTAATGACTCGCTCACAAAAAACTTGCTTCATTTATTGCTCATCACTCTTTTGTCTCTTGCTATGAGCCTACCAAGGTAGAAGAAGCTCTTCAAGATTTGGATTGGATAAATGCCATGCATGAAGTGTTGAACAACTTCACCCGCAATGAAGTTTGGACTCTTGAAGAGCGGCCAAAAGGAGCAAGAGTCATTGGAACAAAGTGGGTGTTCCGCAACAAGCAAGATGATCAAGGTGTAGTTGTGAGGAACAAGGCAAGGCTGGTTGCAAACGGGTTCTCTCAAGTTGAAGGATTGGATTTTGGAGAGACCTTTGCACCGTTTGCAAGACTAGAAGCATTTGTATCCTCCTTGCATATGCATCACATCATGAAATGAAACTATATCAAATGGATGTGAAAAGTGCATTTTTAAATGGCTTTATTAATGAACTAGTCTATGTTGATCAACCTCCCGGGTTTGAAGACCCTAGATATCCTAATCATGTTTATATGTTATCCAAGGCATTATATGGACTTAAGCAAGCCCCAAGACTTTGGTATGAGTGCCTTTGGGACTTTCTCATTGAGAAGGGCTTCACCATCGGGAAGGTCGACACCACACTATTCACTAAGAAGCTTGATGGGCACATCTTCATTTGTTAAGTGTATGTTAATGATATCATCTTTGGATCATCAAATAAAGATTCTTGCAAAGAGTTTGGTGAATTGATGTCAATGGAGTTTGAGATGTCAATGATTGGAGAGATTACATTCTTTCTTGGTTTTCAAGTCAAACAAATGAGAGAAGGGATTTTCATCTCTTAAGAGAAATAAACAAATGATCTTCTCAAGAGATTCAAGATGGATGAATGTAAGCCAATCAAGACACCAATGCCAACTAATGGATATCTCGACCTAGATGAGGGAGGTAACATAGTTTATCAAACTGTTTACCGCTCTGTGATTGGTAGCTTGTTATATTTAACCGCATCTAGGCCCGACATCATGTTTAGTGTGTGTATGTGTGCAAGATTTCAAGTCAATCCTAAGGAAACTCATTTAATTGTTGTAAAAAGAATCCTTAGGTATCTTAAGCACACACCAAGCATTGGCCTTTGGTATCCCAAAGGAGCTAGATTTGAATTAATTGGCTATTCCGATTCGGATTATGCCGGGTGCAAAGTTGATAGAAAAAGCACATCTGGAGGGTGCCATTTGCTTAGTACATCACTTGTGTCTTGGTCCTCCAAGAAGCAAAATAGTGTGGCTTTGTCCACCGCTGAAGCGGAATACATTGCCATGGGTGCTTGTTGTGCACAAATACTTTACATGAAACAACCTTTGCTAGACTATAGAGTAGTTCTAGAAAAGTACATGTTTTGTGCGATAATGAAAGTGCGGTAAAACTTACAAATAATTCGGTTCAACACTCTCGCACCAAACACATAGATATCCGTCATCACTTTCTTAGAGATCATGTTGCTAAAAATGATATATCATTAGAAGGTGTAAGGACCGAGGATCAATTGACGGATATTTTCACTAAACCACTAGATGAGGCGACTTTGTCGATTGCGGAATGAGCTCAATGTTCTTGATTTTAGTAACTTCACTAAAAAATGAGCTTGTGTTGTCCCTTGCATTACATTGTAATATACAACATATTTAATTTTTGGTAATGCATATAGGGCTTGTCTAACATGGTTAAGATAACCGCCGTAAAGCGTGTGAAGAAGCTTAACCTTGGATCAAACTTGACAAGCAACTAGATTTATCTTCAAGTATTGCATTGCATATGCATGAATGTTGTGTTATCGTTTATCTTCAATTGCCCTCTTATTGCCTATTTTCATAAAAAGAATAATAGCCTAAGGTAAAATATTTTTGAAAAACATGAGGGTTTGAGAGAGGTCACTCACATCAGTCCCAATTAGTGTTTATTTGGATCTTATTGGAGTTAGGACATGATTGGGAATAGGCAGCACGAAGGACTTTGAAGATTCACTAGAAAAGGAGTGACCGGACGCTACACCGGACTCTAATGTCCAGCGTCCGGTCAGTTCATAGGAGTTGAACCTGCTGTGAAGGAGTGACCGGACATTAAAACAGTGTTCTCCCACCATCCGGTCAGATGGTGGCTCTACGTCCGGTCGATCGAAGACGAAGGAGACTGCTTGCACCGGACTCTGGCTGCATCCAGTTGGGGTTCACCGGACGCGTCCGGTCGTGATTCCAGAGGATTTGGACCTCTCTGGAATCGACCGGACGCTGGGTGGCAGCGTCCGGTCGCTGCCTCCAAAACGCCCGGTCAGTTGAAAACGTGCGGGATTCAATCTCTTTCCTGTTTCCTTCTCTGTCACGTCGGGGGACCCCTTTATAACCGCAAGCCACTTGTGCTATTTGACCCATCCCGCCGACATCGCTGCCTCACTCCCACGCCGCTGGCCGCTGCACCCCGCACCGCCGCTCCCTGCGCCACCCATCGTGCCTCTGCGCCACGTGCCGCTACCTGTGCTGCGTCGTGCCCGAGACGCCACCACCGCTGCCGGGCTAGCCTCCCCGCGTCTCCTCCGCCAGAGCCTCCGTGCCTCGCCCGTGCTGCACCAGAGCCACCTGCATGCCACCCTGCCCACGCTGCCACGGCCACACCGTGCCGGCATGCCGCCGAGCTGTAACACCCTAAATTTTACCATATTTTTAAATGAGGGAAATTGATTTATTAAGCATTCCGTGGCTATTTGAAGTTAGGAAATAATAATTTTATTAGGAATCAAATCAAATATAGGTTAACAATTATGTTTGTGCATTCATGCTGCTGCATGTTATTTTGAATTGTTTGGTTGAAGTCGGGTTTCAAATTGAGTCAAAATTTTATTTTCAAAATTGCTTTGGAAAGAAATTAGAAAAAGAAAAGGACAAATTCATTCTCCCTTCCTTTGTTCCTGGCTCGCTCCATTTCTTTCCCGCGCGGCCCAATTTCTTTTCCAGGCCGCTGTTTTCCTTTCCTCCCTGGCGAAACGCGCGGCCCAGCGCTGCAAGCCGCCGGCCCACTCCCTCCCACGCTGCATCACTCGGCCCAGCCGCTCCCGCTGACCACGCGCCTTTCCCCACCACTGACCAGCCGGGCCCACTAGTCAGGCTCTTCTTCCTCGCGTTGTAACAGAGCCGGACACCGTCTCCGCACCGGTGCCGTCGCTTGAGTCCGCCTCAACTACGATCTTCAATGCCGTCGCGCACAAGAATTTCCGTCCCCATAAATAGCGCCTGCACCCCTCCTCTATCCCCTAACCCATCTGACGGCTGTTTTTCTTCGCCAAGCAGCCACAGCCGCTTCTCGCTCGAGCGCCGCCGCTGACCTCCACTGCCAGCTTGCGCCGGACTGCCTCTACCACCTCTCGTTCTCGGTGCTCATGTCCGGTGAGTTCCCCGTCCCTTCCTCTCTCCCCCCTGTATTTTTCTTTCATCGAATGGTGCGCTGGAGGTTGAGGTTGGAGAGCTCCAGCACGTCGGCCATGGAGCTGCCGTTGCTCAAGCCGCCGGAGCACTGTTCCGGTGCTCTCTCTCTTTCTATTTTCACCGGATTGATTTTTAGCCATCAGTTTCTAATCCAACGGCCCAGATCTACAGATACCCTTTCGATGCCGATTTTTCAAATACACCCTTATAATTATTTCGGTGTTAACCCGTGGTCCTTTACGCGTTTCATAGTTTACGTTTCTTTCTTTCGAAAGCGTATTTTCTTTAGGATGGGCTGAAATACGTTTTCAATTATTTACAGATTTGCCATTCAACTTGTTTTAGCCATAAAATCTCCGTTTTAACTCCGATTTGATCCGTTCAAGTTGCGTTAGGTTCATAATCAAGTAATCTACATGTTTATGTTACTGTAAAGTGGATTTTCAACTTTCAAAATTTGAGAGTAGATTTAATCTATTATTTTGCTAAAGGAAAGCTTGTTTAATCCATAACTTTTCTATTTTAGATCCGATTTTTGTGATCTTCGCGTCTGTGTGTTCATAGCGAGACATAGATTTGTTTTCCAAACTTTTCATCTTGATTCTTTGCTGTTGGTGTACTGTTCCAATATGTAGCCTTGTTTGCTTTGCATGATTGTTCATGGATGCTTGTATGTTGCTGTGGTTATCGAGTATAGACGATGAGCAGTTCTCGGAAGATCAAGGGTACGACTTTGATGAGCAGGACCAGCAGGAGTGCATTGCTCAAGGCAAGTATAGCATGGGATCATCCTTGTTTCCTATTCACTTTAATTCATTAAATTCATGTTGCATGTGTCTTCTTGTTAGGAATTTCCTAGAATTGGACTATTGCCTTGTCACCTATGGGTTATGCATATGGATAGCTTTGCTAGAGCTCAGTTAAACCATGATCTTGTAACTTGACTAATGATATATGCAATAAACATAAAATATGACTTTTTAGCAACATGGAAATAGGGGGCTGGAGTATTTAGCTACTTTCTAAATGCCTCAGATTCCTCTCCCTAAGGACTTATCTGTAAGTGATCATCCGGGACTTACAGTACAGCTGTGAGGGCTACATGGCTCTGGCTTTAGCTCAGTATAAGGACCTTTTCTAGCTTGTTAGTGGTTACCTTCATTGGCATAAGAATGGCTTGCCAAATCGGGTATAGAGCGGCCTCTGGCCTTATGTGTATAGGCTGCGTGTCAATGTGCCATCAGGAAGGGGGCTCTATATCTATTTGCCGAGTGAATCTAATGGCCCTAACTTGTTAGACGAACCTTTGAAAGGCTTCATAGTGACCCCTGCCTGCTCACCTTGGAAGTGTTTTGGGAGTTATAAACCCGGGCATATGGGTATCATGACTCACAGTGAAAGTGTACAACCTCTACAGAGTGTAAAACTGGTATATCAGTCGTGCTCACGGTCACGAGTGGCCTTGGAACATTTATGGAATAGATGATCACTAAGTAATATCTGTTTATGCTATTCATTACTCATGTTTACATTTGATCATGTGTTCTACTTTGGGAACTGAAACACCTTGATGCTACTCATAAGCTAAAATTGTGACAACTAAAAGCTGACCGCTGTTAAGCCTATGTCTAGCCTTTTGAGCCTCATGAGCCCCGTGTTACACTTGTTGAGTACGACATGTACTTACGCTTGTTTATTTTCATCATTTGGATAAAAATCCCAGATGGGTAATAGATGACCTTGAGAATGATGACTTCCCTGAGGACTACTAGACTTGTGGTCAACCAGTCGACGTCCTTGTGAATTGGAGCTTCTGCGATAGATCTTTTTATTATATACGCTATACTTATGTAATGACTCTATCTTATTCGTGATGTAATAAACATTGGTGATGATACTATTCATAATTTGTTGGCTTATGTGTGTGACTAATCTCTAGGCGCACATAAGGTTTTGCACCCCATTTTATCCTTAAAATTGGGTGTGATAGATTGGTATCAGAGCCGTGTTGACTGTAGGACGCAAGCCTAGTTAGCAATGGTCGTTTTTAGCTTCTTTTGTTTCACTCATTTCATGCTTTCTATCTCACCCTTGTTATTTGCTAAAGTTTTATGCTTCTTTTGCCTTATTCTATTATGAAAATTATTGCTTCTAATCTAACCTAACTAAATCTAATTCTGTAGATGCCTCATGCCCACAAGACTGCCCACATGAGCACTGGAGGGTATTACCCGCCACAAGGTTTGTCCATGGATCCTGAGGAGGAAGAACCTTAGGAACAGGAATTGGATTCGCCAACACCGCCAATGCCTGAGTCCACACCTGAGCCAGCCCAGGATGACCCTCAAGAAGTTGAGATCGTTGACTTGTCCAAAAATGAAGAGGAAGACATTGTTGAAGAGGATGAGCCAATCCCACCATTGGGGTGGACAATAAAGGTGTGGTATAAGCCAGGATGTGAATTCTCCGTTTCACATCACCGACTCATGAGCCTGCTTTAGACATACTATAGTGACTGGGATGCAGCTGTAGAATATGCTTGCGAAGAGCATACACACCCTCTTAAAGACACCTACTGGAAGGTTAGGGTGTGCATCACCATCAAGGATGAGCAGAAAGATGCGTATCAGCTGGATTCAAACTACGCACACCATGGTCACCGCGCTACCATGGAGGACGGCATAGAAGATGCAGCCGCTGAAGCTTGCATAGGCCTCCGTGGTCGCCGATTCGAGGACATGAAGGATGATCAATATCGATTCCTTCCTCATTAACACCTAGAATTGGGATGGGCGATGATGGACCCGCAGGGCATGGATCCAACCACTGAAGCGATGGTACACTTTGGTTACGAGTCTGTGGCAAGGATTCGCCGACTGGAAAATCAATTGAAGGCGCAGTAGGAAGCAATCAAGAGGCACCAGCAAGTGATAGACGAGCAAAGGGTGTGCCTCAATTTGCCCAAGATGTATGAGGAGCTTCCTCATAAGTATCGCCCCTAGATGTTGGAGTCCCTCTTTATGTAATAACACGATAGTAGAACGAGTGAGTCGAGTTGGGTCGAGTTTTTAGTACGGTGTGAACATTGTGTGTTTAGTTGATTTGTTCTTATGTTTATGCATGAGTTGGATCTTTGTAATGTGTGCTCGAACTTTGTGGGTATGTCCTCAAGTTTCATATTTAAGAATATTAAAGTTTGGGTTAATAAATAAATAGTTGGGTTTGTTACATCTCGCTCTTTCGGAATCTGTTTTTTGGAGCAGTCTGCATTTATCTTAATGCCGAATAAAATATACATGACCCAAAAAATTATGAAATTGTTATGAGAATAACTAGACTTAATTATCTTTCCAATGCCTCTGGAATCACCCCCATATCTGATCTGGTTCGTGAGATATCTCTGTTTCAAGTTGAAGTTACTGCACAGTCTGGAATCTGGGAATAGTTTCGGTTGTATCCTGTTTTTGAGTAATCTAACGACAGAATCTGGGAAAGTGGTCTGAATAAAAGTTGTAGAAAATTTATTAAGCTTTCCAACCATATAAAGTACACTCTATTTTGATTTCTGGAACTTGAGATATGACTGTTTTACAGAGCTGCTGTTGTTGAGACTCGTCCAGAAAATTTTCAGAATGTATTCTAACTTTGAGATTTCTGAATTTTGAATGTTTGATAACAGATGTCTGGAAGAGGAAGAGGCCGAGGTCATGGAGGTGTTCCCCCACATCCACCACCACCACCACCGACTATTGAACAACTCTTGGCAATACAGACGCAGCTCATGCAAACGTTGGTGCAGAATTAGCAGAATCAACAGGGTGGTGGAGCACCACGTGATAAGCGTGGTGAATTCTTGAAGGGCCGTCCCCCCGGTGTTCACCCGTGCCACTGATCCATTGGAAGCAAATGATTGGCTTCATGCAGTAGAGAGGCAGCTCAACATAGCTCAATGTGATAATCAGCAAAAGGTGTTGTACGCTTCAGGACAACTTCAGGGAGAAGCTCAGGACTGGTGGGAGTCATTCGAGTATGGATGTCCCGCCAACGCTCCTCCTGTCACCTGGCAGGAGTTCAAAGAGAATTTCAGATCTTATCACATACCAGAGGGACTGATAGAGCTCAAGCAAGAGGAATTCAGAGCTTTGAAGCAAGGATCTATGTCCGTCGCTGAGTACCGCGACAAGTTTGCTCAGTTATCATGTTATGCTCCAAATGAAGTGGCTGACGATGCTGACAAGCAACGCCACTTTCTCAAAGGTTTGTATGATGGTCTGCAGCTCTAGCTTATGTCCAATGCCTATCCCAATTTTCAGACGCTGGTAAATCGCGCCATTGTTATTGACAACAAGCGCAAAGAAATGGAGGCCAAGAAGAGGAGGATTCAGGGTCAGGCCTCTGGGAATAATACTCATCCACGTGCCAATTCTCAACAAGGCTTCTAGCAGAGGTTTTAGGGACCACCTAGTCAATGGAATCATGGTCAGTATCCTCAGCACAACCAGAACCAGCAGCAGAATGCCAATCAACGTCCTCAGCAATAGAGTGGTCAGCAGACACCACGACAGGGAGCGCCCAACAACACTCCTATGAAGACTAGTGCCCCTAGCACCCCCAGCAAGTGTTTTCGTTGTGGCAAAGAAGGTCACCTCTCTTACAATTGCCCTGAGAAGCCCAATCAGCAAACCCCTCAAAGGCAGAACAGCTATCAGAAGCCAGCACCCAACACGGGAAAAGTGAACCATGTCTCTACCGAGACGGCGCTTGCTGAACCGGAAGTCATGCTCGGTACGTTCAATGTCAACTCAACCTCCGCTTCTGTTCTTTTCGATTCTGGAGCTTCGCATTCATTCATATCACAAGCATTTGTTAGAAACCATAGCATACCATTATGTGCCATGCAAAATCCCATGTTAGTAAACTCACTGGGTGGAAGTATGCAAGCTGCATATCGTTGTCTTCCGACTAGTCTATCCTTAAGGGGGGTAGAGTTTAAAGTGAGCCCCATTGTGTTGAGAGCATCTGGTATTGATGTGATTTTGGGTATGGACTGGATGAAGCAACAACAAGCAGTGATCCAGTGTAAAGAAAAGATAGTTGTTGTGACCGCACCCAGTGGAGAAAGAATCAGTGTTGATGTTGTAATACAAGCACAACCGACTGCCATAGTGAACCAGCTTGATGATAGCGGCAACAAGGAGGACCCAGTGGTGGATGAATTTCCAGATGTGTTCCCCGATGATTTGCCAGGTATGCCACCCGACCGTGATATTGAGTTTATTATTGAATTATTACCTAGAACTGCACCTATAGCTAAGCGTCCATATAGAATGGGGGTTAAAGAATTAGAAGAACTTAAGAAACAAATTACGGAGTTACAGGAGAAAGGTTTTATTCGTCCTAGTTCGTCACCTTGGGGAGCACCAGTTATATTTGTTGACAAGAAAGATGGTACTCAGAGGATGTGTGTTGACTATTGATCGCTAAATGAGGTTACCATCAAGAACAAGTATCCATTGCCTAGAATTGATGATTTGTTTGATCAGTTGAGAGGTGCCTATGTTTTCTCTAAGATTGATCTTCGTTCTGGCTACCATCAATTGAGGATTCGTGCAACAGATATACCCAAGACAACTTTTACTATGAGGTATGGTTTGTATGAGTACACTGTTATGTCATTTGGTTTGACCAATGCACCTGCCTACTTTATGTACATGATGAACAAGGTGTTCATGGAGTTTTTGGATAAGTTTGTGGTGGTGTTCATCGATGATATATTGATATTCTCCAAAATAGAAGAAGAGCACGCTGAACATCTGAGGTTAGTCCTATAGAAGCTCAGAGAACACAAGTTGTATGCCAAGCGAAGCAAGTGTGAATTTTGGTTGAAGGAAGTTTTTTTCCTTGGTCATGTTGTCTCTAACGGTGGAATTGCAGTAGATCCCGGAAAGGTGAAAGATGTGTTGAATTGGAAGCCACCAACAGATGTGGGGCAGATACATAGTTTTTTGGGATTAGCTGGATACTACAGAAGGTTTATTGAAGGTTTCTCTAAGCTTGCTAAGCCAATGACAGCCTTATTGGAGAAAAATGCTAAGTTTGTGTGGTCCGAGAAGTGCTAGGATAACTTCGAAGAGTTGAAGAAGAGGTTGACTACAGCCCTAGTGTTGACTTTGCCAGACCTGAATAAAAGCTTTTTGATCTATTGTGATGCATCTCGTCAGGGACTTAGATGTGTTCTTATGCAAGAAGGCAGAGTAGTGGCTTATGCGTCTCGGCAGTTGAGAAAGCATGAGTTGAATTATCCTACTCATGATCTGGAGCTAGCAGCAGTGGTTCATGCTTTGAAGATATGGAGGCATTATCTCATTGGACATAAGAGTGACATCTATACTGATCACAAAAGTCTGAAGTACATTTTCACTCAGACAGATCTAAATATGAGACAGCGTCGATGGTTAGAGTTGATCAAAGATTATGATTTGGAGGTACACTATCATCCTGGGAAGGCGAACGTTGTTGCTGATGCTCTTAGTAGGAAGAGTTATGTCAATGAGGTGCAAGTGACATCGATGTCAAGTGAGTTATGTGCTGAATTTGAGTGACTGAATTTAGGCTTTGTTACCAATGCAGTGGAGTTGGTGTTGGAGCCTAAATTGGAGCAAGAAATACATAAGGGACAGTTACAGGATGCGAAGTTGAAGGAGATAGCAGAAAACATAGTGATTGGTAACTTCACTTCTAGGTCTTAATGTGAGAAAGGGTTAGGCATAGAGAATGTCTATTGGATAGATACACTCTTATTAGCCCCCAAGAGAGGCCTGACCCCTTGCCATTGCTTTGGTCGGGTGTCACTAAAGATCGGGGAGTTTGAAAGCAAAACTGATAAGAGAAAGTATGCGTTTATTAAGGGTAAAAGCGACGTAGCTACTTGATGTTCCAAGCATTGACAAAGACTTCTTCGTCGATGGTCTTGAGCTTGTAGGTGCCTGGTCAGATCACCTCTACGACAACATACGATCCCTCCCATAGTGGAGAGAGCTTATGGCGGTTCTTCTTGCTCTAGACGAGGCAGAGCACTAGGTCCCCAATATTGAAGGCCCGACCCCACACTCGATGGTTGTGGTACCGACGTAACACTTGCTGGTATTTGGCCAAGCGAAGGAGGGCAACATTGCACGCTTCATCTAGCTAGTCCATGGCATCCTAAAGGGATGCCTCAGCTCCCTATTCATCATATGCCCAGACCCTCGTCTCTCCATAGTCAAGGTCAGTCGAGAGGATAGCCTTAGAACCATAGACCATGAAGAATGGTTGTGTGAAAGCATCTAGGCCCCTAGTTGGGTTTCGGTGATTAATGACACTACATGATTACTATGACTAACATGTGTTTTGCAGAGGCAATTAAGTTAGGTCATGGTAATGGAGATCGATTGGGCTATCATGGTGGTTATGCCCCTACGATGGAAATCATTTTGGTTTTCAAAGGATTAACAACAAGGTTAAGGATGGACTAGTTCTAAGTGTTGATTGGAGTTGAAGAGACACTTAGAGTAGTTTAGGACTTTGTTTTTTCCTTTGTCTGTACTATTAAGGGGGGTATGGATGGGTAGCTTGACCTAGGTGAGTCTAGTGGGTTAAGTGTGGTGCACACTTGCTAATCCTAGCACTAGGTAGCTCCTAAAAAACCCTTAGATCCATTGGAGCAAACTTCATTCACATACGTTCAAAAGTTGGAAGTGAATGGAGGGTCAAATACTGACCAGACGCTATCTTCGGTGTTACCAGACACTGGCGCAGAGTCCGGTCAATTCATTTGATCAAGGTGAAGTCATCTAGAAGTGACCAGACACTGAGAGGTAAAGTGACCGAACGCTGAGGGCCAGCGTCCGGTCGATTCTAGTAAGGTTCCAGAGAGGGAAAATCATGACTGGACGTGTCCGGTCACACTATAAACACTAGAGTTTGAGGTGAACTGATCGGTGCATCCGGTCAACATGACCAGAGCGTTCGGTCACCCCGTAGAGGCACATAACAGTTCGTTTTTCAGCCCATGTTATAAATACTTCCTCCATTTATGTGTGGGGGTACTTTTACTCATTCCAACCGCTGAGAAACACCTTTGAGAGTGCCAAGAAGAGCAAGGTCCTTGTTTGGTGATTGAGATTTGAGAATCCCAAAGAGAGCCCTCATTAGTAAGATCAAGAGTAGCAAAGTGTGCATCCACCCTTCTCATTAGGCTTGTTATGGTCAAGTGAGAGTTCATGCTTGTTACTCTTGGTGATCGCCATCACCTAGATGGCTAGGTGATGATTGGGAGATTGGTGATCATCCGGCGGTGCTTGTGGATGACCCAAGTCAAGTGGTGAGCGGTTGTGGGTGATTCACCATGATGGAGTGTCGAAGAATCAACCCGTAGAGAACACTTGATCCTTGCATAGATCAAGGGGGAGCTACAGCCTTGCATGGGGGCTCCAACGAGGATTAGTGGGGAGTGGCGACTCTCCGATACCTCGGCAAAACATCACTGCGTTCCTCTTTCTCTCTTTACTTTGAGCATTTACTTTGAGCAATTCAATTCTTGTCATTTACATTCCTAGAATTGCCATACTAGAGTAGGATTGAAACTTAGAGTGCTAAACTTTTATGTGTTAGATCAATAGAAACACTTTCTAGGCACAAGGGGTTAATTGGGCTAATCGTAGAGTTTAATTATTGCAAAGAAATTTAGAATTAGCCCAATTCACCCCCCTCTTGGGCATCTTGATCCTTTCAATTGGTATCGAAGCCTTGTGCTCACGTATTTAGGCTTAACCTCCTAGAGAAAGATGTGTCACGGGGATGGACCTCCTCCTATCTTTGAGGGGGATGATTTTCCATATTGGAAAATTCACATAGAGGCGTACTTAGAAGCTCTAGATGTTGGAATACTTAGAGCCGCCTCACAAGGCTTCCTAAAACCTCAGGATGCTACTAACCTACAAGGTGATGAGGTGAATTAAGAGAAATGGAATGCAAAGGCTCGAAACACCATCTTTAGAGGTCTTTGCAAAGATGTGTTCAACTGGGTGAGGAACCACAAAGATGCCCATGCACTATGGTCAGATGTTTGTGCGCTCTATGAGGGAACAAAGAGTGAGCATGAGGAACGCTATCATCTTGTCATGAAAAAGCTTTACTCTTTTGAGATGCTTCCTAAAGAATGTGCTAATGAAATGTATTCATGTTTGAATGTTCTTGTAGAGGAAATCAATGGGCTTGGACTCACTCAAATGCAACCATCCAATGTTGTAAGAAAGATCTTGACTGTCCTCCCCATTGACAAATATGGCATATTGTGACCGTGCTTCATCAAGGTGATCTTTCCACCGCTACACCGACACAAATCTTGGGAAAGATCAATGCTCATGAGATGTACATGCACATCACACCTCAAGATGGCTCATCCTCTAACAAGAAGAAAGAAAAGGACTTAGCATTCAAAGGTAGTCAAGAGAAGGGCAAAGCAAGGCTTGAGTATGAGAGCTCAAGTGATGATGAAGTTGATGATGCAAGCCTTGCTCTCATGGTGAGAAAAACCACCAAGATGCTAAAGAAGCTCAACAAGAGTGGCATCAAGTTTGATGGCAAGAAGAAGAAGTTCTTCACTAGCTCTAGAAGGAAGTCAATCTTTGAGATGGATTGCTACAATTGTGGAGAACTTGGTCATCTAGCTCACCAATGCACAAAGCCCAAGAAAGGCAACTTCAAGAACAAGAACAAGGGCAAGAAAGATGACTCAAGTGATGAAGATGAGAAGAAGAAAGACAAGCCATACAAGAAGAGAGATGGCAAGAAGGACTTCCACAAGAAGAAGAAGAGTGAAAAGGCATACATCATCGGTGATTGGCTCACGGACATTGATTCATCTAATGGCTCATCCGATGATGATAGTGACAACGAGAACGTGGCTGCCATTATTATTAACTCTTCATCATCTTCACCGCCACCATCGCCATCATCCTCTACACACCTATGCCTTATGGCCAAGGGTGAACGCAAGGTATCAAATGATGATGAGAGTAGTGGTGATGAACATGCTAGTAATGATGATAGCGATAGTGATGATGATGAATATGAATCACCTTCTTATGATGATCTTGTTAAATTGCTAAATAAATACTCTAAGATCATTATAAAGACTAGAGCTAAGAATGACAAGCTAGAAGCTAAAAATAATTCTCTTTTAGCTAAAAGTGATATAGCCGAAAAGGCTAGTGTTGAGCTTAGAGAATTAAATGAAGCTATGTCATCCAAACTCAAGGAGCTCAAATCTTCTAAGAAAGAGCTTAAAGATAAACATGATAAACTTGAGAGGATGCATAAAGAGCTCATCACTAGCCATAATATGCTAAAAGATGAATATACTACTCTTAAGATTAATCATGATAATATTGTTATTGCTCAAGAATATTTATCCAATGAGCCACATGATGCTACTAACAATGTTGTTAAGATTGATATAGCTACATCATGCGATGATTTGATCATTGAGAGCATTGAGCAAAGTTCTAGTAGCAAGGGCAAGCAAGTGGTTGAGGCCGATGATTATGATGAGTTTGTCAAGCTCAAGAATGACAATGAAAAGCTCAAGAAAGATTTTGAAGAGATCAAAAGTCACAACACTATTGTGCTAGAAACTCTTGATCATGATGATGAGTTGATGCTTGAGAATGAGAAGCTCAAAGAAGAAAACAAGAAGCTCAAGGAAAAGAAAAACAATGATGCTCTTAAGGAAGAGAACAAGAAGCTCAAGTTGGAGAAAGAGCATCTCAAGATTGGATTGAGCATGTTCACTAGAGGCAAGTATCTTCAAAGTGAGCTACTAATTAACACGGTCATGAAAGATGGATAGAAGTGGCATTGGGAATATGGCAAACAAAGAGAAGATGGCTCAAGCTCAACAACAACAAAAGCCAAAGCCAAAGAAGTGTTTTGAGTGCGGACAAGAAGGCCACTTTGCCCATGAGTGCCAAACTCCACCACCACAACCCTTGCCCAAGCATGCTAGACCTTTTGCCTTCAATGCTCACTACATGCTTAGAAATGATTCTAGTGGAAAGGTGAAAGTCATGCTCTTAGGACCTCCCAACAAGAATAGGCCTAAGAAAATTTGGGTTGCTAAGTCACTTGTTGAGAAGGTGAAGGTCCCTCAACAAGTTTGGGTTCCTAAAGCTTGATCTCTTGTGTGTAGGTGAACTACAAGACAGGTGGAAGTCATTGGGTTATTGATAGTGGTTGCACACAACATATGACTGGTGATCCTCGTATGTTTACCTCACTAGATGAAGAAGTAGATGGACAAGAAAGAATCACATTTGGAGATAACTCAAAGGGCAAGGTTAAAGGATTGGGCAAAGTGGCAATATCAAATGATCATTCTATCTCAAATGTGCTATATGTTGCTTCATTAAGCTTCAACTTGCTATCTGTCGGACAATTGTGTGATCTTGGCTTCCAATGCTTGTTTACCGAGAAGGAAGTTGTTGTATCTAAGAAGGATGATGATCAAGTGATATTCAAAGGATTTAGATACAACAACCTATATCTAGTGGACTTCACCTCTGAAGATGCAAATTTGAAGACTTGCCTATTCACCAAAACAACACTTGGGTGGCTATGGCATAGAAGACTTGCTCATGTTGGGATGAGCTCACTTAAGAAGCTAATGAAGAATGACTTGGTGAGAGGGATGAAGGATGTAAAGTTTGAAAAGGATAAGCTTTATAGTGCATGTCAAGCTAGCAAGCAAGTTGCAAATACTCATCTAACCAAAGCTTTCATGTCAACCACAAGAGTGCTAGAACTCCTTCACATGGACTTATTTGGGCCAACAACATACAAGAGTTTGGGAGGAAATCTTTATTGTCTTGTGATTGTTGATGACTATTCAAGATACACATGGGTATTCTTCCTTTATGACAAATCCAAAGTTGCATCTTGTTTCAAGAAGTTTGCCAAGAGAGCACAAAATGAGTTTGAAGTGAAGCTCAAGAAGATAAGAAGTGGCAATGGGAAGGAATTTGACAACACAAACATAGAAGCATATTGTGATGAAGTTGGGATCAAACATGAGGTCTCCGCAACATATACTCCTCAACAAAATGGTGTAGTTGAGAGAAAGAACTAGACATTGATCGCTCTTGCAAGAACAATGCTAGATGAGTACAACACTCCTGAAGCTCTATGGGCGGAAGCTATCAACACCGCATGCTATGCATCCAACCGCCTATTCCTTCAAAAGTTCTTTGGCAAGACACCTTATGAGTTGCTCAATGGGAAGAAGCCGGATGTCTTTTTCTTTAGGGTGATTGGTTGCAAATGCTACATCTACAAGAAGCGGCAACACTTAGGGAAGTTTTAAAGACGTTGTGATATTGGTTTTCTTGTTGGTTACTCATCAAAGTCCAAAGCATATAGAGTATTTAATCATGCCACTGGCTTGGTTGAAGAAACATATGATGTGGATTTTTGATGAATCTAATGGCTCCCAAGGAGCACATGAGAATCTTGATGATGTAGGTGATGAACCATTGAGGGAGGCTATGAAGAACATTCTAGATGGAGACATCAAGCCTAAAGATGATGAAGATGATATACAAGTGATTAATCCACCTTCTTCATCAAGTGTGCCACAAGATGATGATAAAGATGGGAGATTAGAAAATGAAGACACCCATGTCTCCCATGATCAAATGGTGGTACAAGCACAAGATGTTGATGCTCCACAACCTCCTCCTCAAGTGGTTAATAGAAGAAATACACCTCTACTACAAGATCATCCATAAGATCTTATCATAGGGAGTCCATCAAAGGGTGTAATGACTTGCTCACAAAAAACTTGCTTCATTTATTGCTCATCACTCTTTCGTCTCTTGCTATGAGCTGTAGCACCCGGTTTTAAAGACAAAACCAGATACACACTATATGTGAGCCCAGGAAGTCAAATCTCACATATAGCCACAAATAAGGGTAATATCAAAAGACAATACTTATTACATAACGTATTAGTAAAAGAAAATAACCTCAGAGTAAAGACAGCGGAAAGTTGACTCTGATCTTCTGGCGAAGACTCCAAATCCACAGGGACGACTGACTGGTTGACCACAAGCCTAACTCCTCCAAACCAGCAATCTGGTACCCATCCGGGATTTTTATCCAATGTATAGAAAATAAAGCAAGTGTAAGTACATGTCGTACTTAACAATTATATCATGGGGTTCATGAGGCTCAAAAAGGGCTGACACTGGTTTACTGCGATTAGCTTTAATAGATCATCTTTTTAGCAATTGGCTGGCAAAGGATTTATCATATCCCATAAACACATGATCAGGTAAACATGAATTAATGTATAGCATAAACAGATTAATTATTAGACACCATTATCCATTAGTGATCATCTCTATTCCATAAGGGTCCAAGGCCGCTCGTATCCGTGAGCACGGCTGTTATAACAGTTTTATACTCTGCAGAGTTTGTACACGTTCACTGTGAGTTGTGATTTACCCTTTCGCCCGAGGTAGCTATTCTCTTGACCCACTTCCAAGGAAGGTCGGCAGGGTTCACTATAAAGCCTTTCAAAAGACTTCGTCTAACATGTTAGGGCCGCCAGGCGTATGTGGCCCATCTCTAGGAGTGGCAAGCGTGGGCATCGCAGCACGGTACACACTTCCTAGCAGCAAAGGAAACATACCCCGCAGCCTAAAAGGTAACCACTAACAAGCTAGAAAAGATCCTCATACTGAGCTAAAGCCAGAGCCATATGGCCCTCACAGCTGTACTGTAAGTCCCGGATGATCGCTTACAGATAAGTCCTTAGGGAGAGGAATCTGAAGCATATAAACACTTCAGCCCCCTATTTCCATGTTACTAAAAAGTCACATTTTAATGTTTATTGCATATATCATTAGTCAAGTTACAAGATCATGGTTTTGATTAAGCACTAGCAAAAATCTATCCAATGCAATTACCCAAAGGTGTCAAGGAATCCAGGATATCAATTAGCTAGGGAATTTACTATAGTTGCCAAGGTAGACACATGCAATATGAATTAAGTATTTAAATGTGAATAGGTAACAAGGATAATCCCATGCTATACTTGCCTTACACACCGATCCTTCGGTAAGCTTTAATCCTTGATGTCTTTCTTCTTCTTCTGGATCACCACGTGTATCTCACCGACTGGACAATCATAGAACACCACACAAACATCCATACACATACATGCATAGCATACAGTTGCATCTATATCAGAACAGTACACCAATCATAGAAAAATAAGTAAAAGAGATTGATATACGATTCTACGTATCGCTACGAACACACAGTCGCGAGAGGCACGCTAATCAAAGCTATGGTTAAAAAGTTACAACTACCGAGAGATTTGCTTAACACGTGGAAAAGAAACTATAGGCTTCATTTATGTTAACTATATGAATTCATTTATAAAAGATATTTATAAATAATATAGATTGATTTAAGTTAATCTTAGATTTAAATTATAAAACAAAAGTAAAACAAATCGTATTTTATGTATAAAACATAGTTGCATAATCTTTGATCAAGATATGATTTAAACCACGATTTTTATGAAATAGTAATGTAGTAAACATCATTACTAATACGTAGATCTCATCGTTACGAAACAAACGCAATTTGAACGGGCTATTTCGGAGTTTAAATAAATAAGTTACGATTTAAACAAGTTTTACTTTAATTAAATAATAGATTAAATCTACTCATGAATTTCAAGTGTTGAAAACATGTATAACAGTTGTATAATCATGTAGAAAACGTAAACACGGTCCTAACGCAATTCGAACGGGTCAAATCGGACTTCAAACGCAAAAGTTACGCATGAAATAAGATTCAGTGGCATTCCTGTAAATATTTGAATTCAAATTTGAATTAAAACAATTAAAAATCTGCATTTAAATGTACTATGGACTGGGCACACTAATTTTGGAAAATACAGGGGCCTAATCGAATAAAAACAGGGCTGAAAAATAATTATTTTGAACTAATCAGGACTGCGGGTTGATTACTGGAAAAACAGGGGGCTATTTTGTAAAATAGGCGCGGCTTTGACTGGGGGTTTGACCCGGGCTGCTGACTATGCGCCACGCGGCAGCCAGGGACTGGTGCGGTGCACCACGTATGCGGTGGACGCGCTGACGCGTCGCTGCGGACCGGGTCCATGGCCCAACTGATAGACCGTTTATAAACCCCGAAGGGGTACGCAATCTCGACCGTTCAATCAACATCCGGCGGCGCAGGGGTGAGGGCAGGGCAGTGGCTCGCTGGGGAAGAGGAAGATGCCGGCGGCGCCATGGCCGGTGCGAACTGGTGCTTGTGCTACGGCGTCCTAGTGCGCCAAATCATGAACGGAGGGCACGGGGAGGTGGAGAAACTCACCGCGAAGCGTCCGGATGTGGTTGCGGCGTCCAGGGAGGCTCGGTAGGGGGTAGTCGACGGCGGCAGTGACGACTGGAGAGAGAGGGAGGTTCGGGTGAGGTGAAATCCGTTCAAAACGAGACCAAAACCGAGAAGGGGAGGTACCTACGTGTCCGCCGGGTCGTGGCGGAGCTCCTGGACACGTCGGCGTCGAGTTTTGCGCTCGGGAGTGGAGGATTCACCGGCGGCGGTGACTACGGGCGGCGAACAGAGGAAGAAGGGGAGAAGACGGGGGCTCGGCTGGAGCTTTATAGGTGGGCTGTGCGTAGAGAAAAGGAAGGGAAGCGGGGCTGATTGGCCGCTTGCCAAACGGGCGCGATGGCTTGCCATGTGCGGCTGCGCCAACGGCGGGCGGCGGCTGGGAAAGAAGGTAAGTCCGCCGGGGAAGAAAGGAAAGAAGACGCGACGCTGACGGGTGGGGCCAAGTCGCAGCGAGAGGGAGCGGACGGCTCGTGCGGGCGTGGGCCGAGCAGAGCGGGCGCTTGCGCGTGCGGCGGGCGTAGGCGCGCTGAGCAGGCCGACGCGCCGAGTAGCGGGCTGGTGCGGTAGCGGGCTGGCGCGCTGAGCAGAGCGGGCCGCCAGCTGGGCCAGGGTAAGCGGGCTGCGGAGCAGTGGGCTGCGTAGGCGAGGCAGCAGGCCAGGCGCTTGCGCGAGACAGGCCGAAGCAGGCTGCGGCAGTGGGCCTGGGGTCAGGAAGGAGCAGGCTGGCGCGCTGGAAAAGGAGAAGGGAGGGGAGTGCGGCTGGGCCGCCAGCAGCGGGCCGGGCCAGGAAGGGGAAGGGAGAAGAGGGCTGGGCCAAATCTGGAGTTGGGCTGAAAATGAGAAAAGGAATATTTTTCAAATACAAATCCCTTTTCTATTTCTGAACTCTATTTCTTAATTCAAAACCATTTCAAATATGAACCAAATCAAGCATAAATATGATTTCAATGTACTTTATAATTCCAACATAGATGAACCAATTTTTGGTAAGTTTTCCAAAAAATAACTTTTTAAGTTCTCACATTTTCCAATTCCTTTTCTTTTTCTAATCTTCCAATTCTAAGCTAAATTCAAATCCAATTCGAGTGTGGTTTCAAAAATACTTTCCCATTCAATAAAAATGGACAATTCTATTAGGCTTTCCAAGATAAACTTTACAACTTTAAAAAATACTTTTATTTTCTAATTTTCTTTTCTTTCTTTTCTTTTATTTCAAAGCCATTTTTAATTTCATTTCAAAAGCATTCCAAATTACTTTGGAGTTTGGATCACACCATTCATCACAATAAATAAAATGCAACAGCATGTATGCTCACACATGTTACTACCTTATAATGTATTTTAATTTAATGAAAATTTTTATTTTGCTATATTTCATGTGCACAAAAATTCATAAATAATCATTTTAGCTCTATTTTAAAAGAGGCTAATTTTAGGGTGTTACAATTCTACCCCCCTTAAGATGAATCTCGTCCTCGAGATTCGGAAGACGTCGACTAAGATATGGGAATACTCCGTCCGTGGGTTCTTCTTTGCTTTCTCGTACAGTTCCATCGTCTTGATAAAGATCCACTTTACTTTGCATACATGTTGCTCTTACTCCAAGTAATTTGCCTAACTAATTCCAAAACTTTGACAGGTACCTTAAACAACTCTCAGGTAACCCTAATCACTAGGCCATAATAATTTTTTTTCCTCATATGTTCACCTTTCAACAAGGCTTCCTTATGTTCTTGGTCCGAAAGATGATCTACAACCAATCTTCAAAACATTGATGATCTTGGTGAAGTTGCTCGAACTGGGAATACAACTCTTAATCCTTAGTGTCATCTAAACCTTCTTAGCACAATTCTTTGTTGCTAAGGGCATTGGTCATGACTTCGCTTCTCGAAGTGATAGCACTTTTCCAAGTCACAATTAATCTCATTCCACGAGGTTTTCACAAGCTTAAGACTAACTTGGTGAAGATGTCCTATATACTCTTGTGATCCTCCTAGATATTGCTTTTACCTTCAAGAAGATGGTACTTCCATGCATCGCAATGGATAACTCCATATAACAGGTTAGCTCAACTCATGCTTATAGGGACATATCCTACATCTTCACAAGATGTATTATTGTAGATACAAAGCTCTTATCCTGATCTGACAAACTAATACTCAGGTTTTACTTTGACCTCTTAGACTGCTTCAAACACTTGACTGAAGTCTCTTGATCCAAACTAACTTAAAAGCTTCTCTGGTAGATTTTATCAACATCTTGCTAGTCTTAGATAGACCTTTCTTGGACTTCTAACCAAAACTCATTGAAACTCTGAGTTCTCTCTTACATCATTGGGTACCACCACGCTTCCGCTGCGCACTCTGATTTCCGCTGTACAAACTCGAACGTATGATACTTCATTTTGCAATTCCTCAACTTGGCTACCCCCCTTAAGATGAGACAAACTAGGGGACACCAAAGTATAGCTTGCATCCTCTTGTGATTGTAGTATACTATTGTTTAGAATTTTCCGTAGGATTTTTGATCGTCCAAAATAAGAGATATGAACCGATAAAGACAGGCTGCTCTGAAGATAGGATAGTAAAAATAGAAGAACAATAACCCAACTATTTATTTCATTAATCCTTATACCTTAGGCCTATAAACTAAATGAAATTGCGGGAACACCCAACAAAATCATTGCAATCATTACAAAGATGCAAAACAAGCATAACGTAATGACAAATCAACAAAACACTTAAAGATGCACAACTCAATTATCGACTCACTTGCGATACTATCGTTTTTATTACATAAGGGGCACAAATTCCTAATTCTTAAAAATGGCATGATTACAGGGACATCTCTCGCATGGGAGTGACGCGTCATCCACTACATCAGTTTCATCATGGGCTTCCTTTGTATTGTGTGTCACCATCACTTGCTGGTGGTAGTCCTGTATTGACCTAACTCTGGCTACCTCCATGGCATAATTGTTGATCCTTCTGTGGGCAAGATTTAACATAATGTCCTTCCTGCTGGCAATGATAACACTTTCTCTTAGCTAGATCTTTTGTGATGTCATACTCCATAGAATTATTGCTTAGAGCTTGCTGATTCTGTAAGTTCATCTTTGTTTGACTAGACCGCTTTTTAGCTCGCTTGATCTTTCAGGGGTTGAAACTCCGTGTAAGTGATTGTCCACCCATCTATGCATACCTCATGTGGAAAGACTGGAGTAACCTTAGCTTGAGAAACTTCCAATTCTTTAGTGTCTGGGTTTAACTGACTAGGGATTGGAGTTGGATGTGACGATGTAATAGAACTCGAATGTTGATTGCTTTCCAATTCTGATTCTGGTGAGATCTCCTTTCTCTTCTTATCCACATTATCCTCAGGTACAGGCTGAATACCTTCATACTCAATTCTTTCTCCTGATGGTGCGGTTAGAAGCACTGAACGCTGGGCATACTTGATCACTCCTTTACAAGCAGATAGCCATCCTATTCCAAGAATGACATCAATGTCCACTAACTCTAATACAATAAGGTTTGCTTCAAATTTTACTCCTTTGATGTTAAGACTAACTCTTGGGCATATGCGGTTTGCCTTCATTTCTCCTTCTGGGGTCTTAACTATCACTGGTCTCCTCATTGGAAGCATAGCTATCTCATGTTCCTTTACGTATGCACTAGAGATAAATGAATGTGAAGCTCTGGGGTCAAATAACACTGTGGCGGAAGCTAAGTTTACTGAAATGAAACCATACACAACCTCCTTAGCTCCATAAGTGGTCGTCATATCTACATTATTCAATCTTCCTTGGATGTAGTTTTTCTTTGCTTTACTTCCTTGCTCCTGTTTCTTCTGGACCTTCTGTTCCTGCTTCTGCTGTGGTTGATCCTGGCATTCATGTGCCATTCTTCCAATATCTTCATTAGACTTCATATTCTTCCAAGCTTCTGTTACTTGTCTCTTCACTGGTCCATTTGGTATGTTGGTTTGACCTTGTGGCAAGCACTGTTGAAAACTCTTAGGTTGAGTCATTCCTTCTGGTGCTTGTTGTTGCACAGCTACAAGCTTCTCCTTGTTGATTGCAGTCAAGGACAACATAGCTTGGTCCTCCTGATCTCTGATGTTGGCAGTTATCTCATTACGTTCCATCTATATAGACAAAGATAGAGGATTGAGAATAGAGACAGTTTTCATAACAGACAGAGGCGGAAGTGAGCATAACTTTTAGCAAATAACAAGGTTGGAGAGAAAACAAGAACTAAGCAAGATAAAAGCATGCTAAAATGTCCAGTTCTATCTAGGCTTGCGTCCTACAGTCAGTATTGCTCTGATACCACTTTGTAGCACCCGGTTTTAAAGACAAAACCAGATACACACTATATGTGAGCCCAGGAAGTCAAATCTCACATATAGCCACAAATAAGGGTAATATCAAAAGACAATACTTATTACATAACGTATTAGTAAAAGAAAATAACCTCAGAGTAAAGACAGCGGAAAGTTGACTCTGATCTTCTGGCGAAGACTCCAAATCCACAGGGACGACTGACTGGTTGACCACAAGCCTAACTCCTCCAAACCAGCAATCTGGTACCCATCCGGGATTTTTATCCAATGTATAGAAAATAAAGCAAGTGTAAGTACATGTCGTACTTAACAATTATATCATGGGGTTCATGAGGCTCAAAAAGGGCTGACACTGGTTTACTGCGATTAGCTTTAATAGATCATCTTTTTAGCAATTGGTGGCAAAGGATTTATCATATCCCATAAACACATGATCAGGTAAACATGAATAATGTATAGCATAAACAGTTAATCATTAGAACCATTATCCATTAGTGATCATCTCTATTCCATAAGGGTCCAAGGCCGCTCGTATCCGTGAGCACGGCTGTTATAACAGTTTTATACTCTGCAGAGTTTGTACACGTTCACTGTGAGTTGTGATTTACCCTTTCGCCCGAGGTAGCTATTCTCTTGACCCACTTCCAAGGAAGGTCGGCAGGGTTCACTATAAAGCCTTTCAAAAGACTTCGTCTAACATGTTAGGGCCGCCAGGCGTATGTGGCCCATCTCTAGGAGTGGCAAGCGTGGGCATCGCAGCACGGTACACACTTCCTAGCAGCAAAGGAAACATACCCCGCGCCTGAAAGGTAACCACTAACAAGCTAGAAAAGATCCTCATACTGAGCTAAAGCCAGAGCCATATGGCCCTCACAGCTGTACTGTAAGTCCCGGATGATCGCTTACAGATAAGTCCTTAGGGAGAGGAATCTGAAGCATATAAACACTTCAGCCCCCTATTTCCATGTTACTAAAAAGTCACATTTTAATGTTTATTGCATATATCATTAGTCAAGTTACAAGATCATGGTTTTGATTAAGCACTAGCAAAAACTATCCAATGCAATTACCCAAAGGTGTCAAGGAATCCAGGATATCAATTAGCTAGGGAATTTACTATAGTTGCCAAGGTAGACACATGCAATATGAATTAAGTATTTAAATGTGAATAGGTAACAAGGATAATCCCATGCTATACTTGCCTTACACACCGATCCTTCGGTAAGCTTTAATCCTTGATGTCTTTCTTCTTCTTCTGGATCACCACGTGTATCTCACCGACTGGACAATCGTAGAACACCACACAAACATCCATACACATACATGCATAGCATACAGTTGCATCTATATCAGAACAGTACACCAATCATAGAAAAATAAGTAAAAGAGATTGATATACGATTCTACGTATCGCTACGAACACACAGTCGCGAGAGGCACGCTAATCAAAGCTACGGTTAAAAAGTTACAACTACCGAGAGATTTGCTTAACACGTGGAAAAGAAACTATAGGCTTCATTTATGTTAACTATATGAATTCATTTATAAAAGATATTTATAAATAATATAGATTGATTTAAGTTAATCTTAGATTTAAATTATAAAACAAAAGTAAAACAAATCAGTATTTTATGTATAAAACATAGTTGCATAATCTTTGATCAAGATATGATTTAAACCACGATTTTTATGAAATAGTAATGTAGTAAACATCATTACTAATACGTAGATCTCATCGTTACGAAACAAACGCAATTTGAACGGGCTATTTCGGAGTTTAAATAAATAAGTTACGATTTAAACAAGTTTTACTTTAATTAAATAATAGATTAAATCTACTCATGAATTTCAAGTGTTGAAAACATGTATAACAGTTGTATAATCATGTAGAAAACGTAAACACGGTCCTAACGCAATTCGAACGGGTCAAATCGGACTTCAAACGCAAAAGTTACGCATGAAATAAGATTCAGTGGCATTCCTGTAAATATTTGAATTCAAATTTGAATTAAAACAATTAAAAATCTGCATTTAAATGTACTATGGACTGGGCACACTAATTTTGGAAAATACAGGGGCCTAACCGAATAAAAACAGGGCTGAAAAATAATTATTTTGAACTAATCAGGACTGCGGGTTGATTACTGGAAAAACAGGGGGCTATTTTGTAAAATAGGCGCGGCTTTGACTGGGGGTTTGACCCGGGCTGCTGACTGTGCGCCACGCGGCAGCCAGGGACTGGTGCGGTGCACCACGTATGCGGTGGACGCGCTGACGCGTCGCTGCGGACCGGGTCCATGGCCCAACTGATAGACCGTTTATAAACCCCGAAGGGGTACGCAATCTCGACCGTTCAATCAACATCCGGCGGCGCAGGGGTGAGGGCAGGGCAGTGGCTCGCCGGGGAAGAGGAAGATGCCGATGGCGCCATGGCCGGTGCGAACTGGTGCTTGTGCTACGGCGTCCTAGTGCGCCAAATCATGAACGGAGGGCACGGGGAGGTGGAGAAACTCACCGCGAAGCGTCCGGATGTGGTTGCGGCGTCCGGGGAGGCTCGGTAGGGGGTAGTCGACGGCGGCAGTGACGACTGGAGAGAGAGGGAGGTTCGGGTGAGGTGAAATCCGTTCAAAACGAGACCAAAACCGAGAAGGGGAGGTACCTACGTGTCCGCCGGGTCGTGGCGGAGCTCCTGGACACGTCGGCGTCGAGTTTTGCGCTCGGGAGTGGAGGATTCACCGGCGGCAGGTGACTACGGGCGGCGAACAGAGGAAGAAGGGGAGAAGACGGGGGCTCGGCTGGAGCTTTATAGGCGGGCTGTGCGTAGAGAAAAGGAAGGGAAGCGGGGCTGATTGGCCGCTTGCCAAACGGGCGCGATGGCTTGCCATGTGCGGCTGCGCCAACGGCGGGCGGCGGCTGGGAAAGAAGGTAAGTCCGCCGGGGAAGAAAGGAAAGAAGACGCGATGCTGACGGGCGGGGCCAAGTCGCAGCGAGAGGGAGCGGACGGCTCGTGCGGGCGTGGGCCGAGCAGAGCGGGCGCTTGCGCGTGCGGCGGGCGTAGGCGCGCTGAGCAGGCTGACGCGCCGAGTAGCGGGCCGGTGCGGTAGCGGGCTGGCGCGCTGAGCAGAGCGGGCCGCCAGCTGGGCCAAGGTGAGCGGGCTGCGGAGCAGTGGGCTGCGTAGGCGAGGCAGCAGGCCAGGCGCTTGCGCGAGACAGGCCGAAGCAGGCTGCGGCAGTGGGCCGGGGTCGGGAAGGAGCAGGCTGGCGCGCTGGAAAAGGAGAAGGGAGGGGAGTGCGGCTGGGCCGCCAGCAGCGGGCCGGGCCAGGAAGGGGAAGGGAGAAGAGGGCTGGGCCAAATCTGGAGTTGGGCTGAAAATGAGAAAAGGAATATTTTTCAAATACAAATCCCTTTTCTATTTCTGAACTCTATTTCTTAATTCAAAACCATTTCAAATATGAACCAAATCAAGCATAAATATGATTTCAATGTACTTTATAATTCCAACATAGATGAACCAATTTTTGGTAAGTTTTCCAAAAAATAACTTTTTAAGTTCTCACATTTTCCAATTCCTTTTCTTTTTCTAATCTTCCAATTCTAAGCTAAATTCAAATCCAATTCGAGTGTGGTTTCAAAAATACTTTCCCATTCAATAAAAATGGACAATTCTATTAGGCTTTCCAAGATAAACTTTACAACTTTAAAAAATACTTTTATTTTCTAATTTTCTTTTCTTTCTTTTCTTTTATTTCAAAGCCATTTTTAATTTCATTTCAAAAGCATTCCAAATTACTTTGGAGTTTGGATCACACCATTCATCACAATAAATAAAATGCAACAGCATGTATGCTCACACATGTTACTACCTTATAATGTATTTTAATTTAATGAAAATTTTTATTTTGCTATATTTCATGTGCACAAAAATTCATAAATAAATCATTTTAGCTCTATTTTAAAAGAGGCTAATTTTAGGGTGTTACATGAGCCTACCAAGGTAGAAGAAGCTCTTCAAGATTTGGATTGGATAAATGCCATGCATGAAGTGTTGAACAACTTCACCCGCAATGAAGTTTGGACTCTTGAAGAGCGGCCAAAAGGAGCAAGAGTCATTGGAACAAAGTGGGTGTTCTGCAACAAGCAAGATGATCAAGGCGTAGTTGTGAGGAACAAGGCAAGGCTGGTTGCAAACGGGTTCTCTCAAGTTGAAGGATTGGATTTTGGAGAGACCTTTGCACCGTTTGCAAGACTAGAAGCATTTGTATCCTCCTTGCATATGCATCACATCATGAAATGAAACTATATCAAATGGATGTGAAAAGTGCATTTTTAAATGGCTTTATTAATGAACTAGTCTATGTTGATTAACCTCCCGGGTTTGAAGACCCTAGATATCCTAATCATGTTTATAGGTTATCCAAGGCATTATATGGACTTAAGCAAGCCCCAAGACTTTGGTATGAGTGCCTTCGGGACTTCCTCATTGAGAAGGGCTTCACCATCGGGAAGGTCGACACCACACTATTCACTAAGAAGCTTGATGGGCACATCTTTATTTGTTAAGTGTATGTTAATGATATCATCTTTGGATCATCAAATGAAGATTCTTGCAAAGAGTTTAGTGAATTGATGTCAATGGAGTTTGAGATGTCAATGATTGGAGAGATTACATTCTTTCTTGGTTTTCAAGTCAAACAAATGAGAGAAGGGATTTTCATCTCTTAAGAGAAATAAACAAATGATCTTCTCAAGAGATTCAAGATGGATGAATGTAAGCCAATCAAGACACCAATGCCAACTAATGGACATCTCGACCTAGATGAGGGAGGTAACATAGTTTATCAAACTGTTTACCGCTCTGTGATTGGTAGCTTGTTATATTTAACCACATCTAGGCCCGACATCATGTTTAGTGTGTGTATGTGTGCAAGATTTCAAGTCAATCCTAAGGAAACTCATTTAATTGTTGTAAAAAGAATCCTTAGGTATCTTAAGCACACACCAAGCATTGGCCTTTGGTATCCCAAAGGAGCTAGATTTGAATTAATTGGCTATTCCAATTCGGATTATGTCGGGTGCAAAGTTGATAGAAAAAGCACATCTGGAGGGTGCCATTTGCTTAGTACATCACTTGTGTCTTGGTCCTCCAAGAAGCAAAATAGTGTGGCTTTGTCCACCGCCGAAGCGGAATACATTGCCATGGGTGCTTGTTGTGCACAAATACTTTACATGAAACAACCTTTGCTAGACTATAGAGTAGTTCTAGAAAAAGTACATGTTTTGTGCGATAATGAAAGTGCGGTAAAACTTACAAATAATTTGGTTCAACACTCTCGCACCAAGCACATAGATATCCGTCATCACTTTCTTAGAGATCATGTTGTTAAAAATGATATATCATTAGAAGGTGTAAGGACCGAGGATCAATTGACGGATATTTTCACTAAACCACTAGATGAGGCGACTTTGTCGATTGCGGAATGAGCTCAATGTTCTTGATTTTAGTAACTTCACTAAAAAATGAGCTTGTGTTGTCCCTTGCATTGCATTGTAATATACAACATATTTAATTTTTGGTAATGCATATAGGGCTTGTCTAACATGGTTAAGATAACCGCCGTAAAGCGTGTGAAGAAGCTTAACCTTGGATCAAACTTGACAAGCAACTAGATTTATCTTCAAGTATTGCATTACATATGCATGAATGTTGTGTTATCGTTTATCTTCAATTGCCCTCTTATTGCCTATTTTCATAAAAAGAATAATAGCCTAAGGCAAAATATTTTTAAAAAACATGAGGGTTTGAGAGAGGTCACTCACATCAGTCCCAATTAGTGTTTATTTGGATCTTATTAGAGTTGGGACATGATTGGGAATAGGCAGCACGAAGGACTTTGAAGATTCACTAGAAAAAGAGTGACCGAACGCTACACCGGACTCTGATGTCCAGTGTCCGGTCAGTTCATAGGAGTTGAACCTGCTGTGAAGGAGTGACCGGACATTAAAACAGTGTTCTCCCACCATCCGGTCAGATGGTGGCTCTACGTCCGGTCGATCGAAGACGAAGGAGACTGCTTGCACCGGACTCTGGCTGCATCCGGTTGGGGTTCATCGGACGCGTCCGGTCGTGATTCCAGAGGATTTGGACCTCTCTGGAATCGACCGGACGCTGGGTGGCAGCGTCCGGTCGTTGCCTCCGAAATGCCCGGTCAGTTGAAAACGTGCGGGATTCAATCTCTTTCCTGTTTCCTTCTCTGTCACGTCGGGGGACCCCTTTATAACCCGCAAGCCACTCGTGCGATTTGACCCATCCCGCCGACATCGCTGCCTCACTCCCACGCCGCTGGCCGCTGCACCCCGCACCGCCGCTCCCTGCGCCACCCGTCGTGCCTCCGCGCCGCGTGCCGCCACCCGTGCTGCGTCGTGCCTGAGATGCCACCGCCGCTGCTGGGCCAGCCTCCCCGCGTCTCCTCCGCCAGAGCCTCCGTGCCTCACCCGTGCTGCACCAGAGCCACCTGCACGCCACCCTGCCCATGCTACCACGGCCACACCGTGCCGGCATGCCGCCGAGCTGTAACACCCTAAATTTTACCATATTTTTAAATGAGGGAAATTGATTTATTAAGCATTCCGTGGCTATTTGAAGTTAGGAAATAATAATTTTATTAGGAATCAAATCAAATATAGGTTAACAATTATGTTTGTGCATTCATGCTGCTACATGTTATTTTGAATTGTTTGGTTGAAGTCGGGTTTCAAATTGAGTCAAAATTTTATTTTCAAAATTGCTTTGGAAAGAAATTAGAAAAAGAAAAGGACAAATTCATTCTCCCTTCCTTTGTTCCTGGCTCGCTCCATTTCTTTCCCATGCGGCCCATTTTCTTTTCCAGGCCGCTGTTTTCCTTTCCTCCCTGGCGAAACGCGCGGCCCAGCGCTGCAAGCCGCTGGCCCACTCCCTCCCACGCTGCATCACTCGGCCCAGCCGCTCCCGCTGACCGCGCGCCTTTCCCCACCGCTGACCAGCCAGGCCCACTGGTCAGGCTCTTCTTCCTCGCGTTGTAACAGAGCCGGACACCGTCTCCGCACCGGTGCCGTCGCTTGAGTCCGCCTCAACTACGATCTTCAATGCCGTCGCGCCCAAGAATTTCTGTCCCCATAAATAGCGCCTGCACCCCTCCTCTATCCCCTAACCCATCTGACGGCTATTTTTCTTTGCCAAGCAGCCACAGCCGCTTCTCGCTCGAGCGCCGCCGCCGACCTCCACTGCCAGCTTGCGCCGGACCGCCTCTACCGCCTCTCGTTCTCGGTGCTCGTGTCCGATGAGTTCGCCGTCCCTTCCTCTCTCCCCCTGTATTTTTCTTTCATCGAATGGTGCGTTGGAGGTCGAGGTTGGAGAGCTCCAGCACGTCAGCCATGGAGCTGCCGTTGCTCAAGCCGCCGGAGCACTGTTCCGGTGCTCTCTCTCTTTCTATTTTCACCGGATTGATTTTTAGCCGTCGGTTTCTAATCCAACGGCCCAGATCTACAGATACCCTTTCGATGCTGATTTTTCAAATACACCCTTATAATTATTTCAGTGTTAACCCGCGGTCCTTTGCGCGTTTCATAGTTTACGTTTCTTTCTTTCGAAAGCGTATTTTCTTTAGGATGGGCTGAAATATGTTTTCAATTATTTACAGATTTGCCATTCAACTTGTTTTAGCCATAAAATCTCCGTTTTAACTCTGATTTGATCCGTTCAAGTTGCGTTAGGTTCATAATCAAGTAATCTACATGTTTATGTTACTGTAAAGTGGATTTTCAACTTTCAAAATTTGAGAGTAGATTTAATCTATTATTTTGCTAATGGAAAGCTTGTTTAATCCATAACTTTTCTGTTTTAGATCCGATTTTTGTGATCTTCGCGTCTGTGTGTTCATAGCGAGACATAGATTCGTTTTCCAAACTTTTCATCTTGATTCTTTGCTGTTGGTGTACTGTTCTAATATGTAGCCTTGTTTGCTTTGCATGATTGTTCATGGATGCTTGTATGTTGCTGTGGTTATCGAGTATAGACGATGAGCAGTTCTCGGAAGATCAAGGGTACGACTTTGACGAGCAGGACCAGCATGAGTGCATTGCTCAAGGCAAGTATAGCATGGGATCATCCTTGTTTCCTATTCACTTTAATTCATTAAATTCATGTTGCATGTGTCTTCTTGTTAGGAATTTCCTAGAATTGGACTGTTGCCTTGTCACCTATGGGTTATGCATATGGATAGCTTTGCTAGAGCTCAGTTAAACCATGATCTTGTAACTTGACTAATGGTATATGCAATAAACATAAAATATGACTTTTTAGCAACATGGAAACAGGGGGCTGGAGTATTTAGCTACTTTCTAAATGCCTCAGATTCCTCTCCCTAAGGACTTATCTGTAAGTGATCATCCTGACTTATAGTACAGCTGTGAGGGCTACATGGCTCTGGCTTTAGCTCAGTATAAGGACCTTTTTCTAGTTTGTTAGTGGTTACCTTCATTGGCATAAGAATGGCTTGCCAAATCGGGTATAGAGTGGCCTCTAGCCTTGTGTGTATAGGTTGCGTGTCAATGTGCCATCGGGAAGGGAGGCTCTATATCTGTTTGCCGAGTGAATCTAATGGCCCTAACTTGTTAGACGAACCTTTGAAAGGCTTCATAGTGACCCCTGCCTGCTCACCTTGGAAGTGTTTTGGGAGTTATAAACCCGGGCATATGGGTATCATGACTCACAGTGAAAGTGTACAACCTCTACAGAGTGTAAAACTGGTATATCAGCCGTGCTCATAGTCACGAGCGGCCTTGGAACATTTATGGAATAGATGATCACTAAGTAATATCTGTTTATGCTATTCATTACTCATGTTTACATTTGATCATGTGTTCTACTTTGGGAACTGAAACACCTTGATGCTACTCATAAGCTAAAATTGTGACAACTAAAAGCTGACCGCTGTTAAGCCTATGTCTAGCCTTTTGAGCCTCATGAGCCCCGTGTTACACTTGTTGAGTACGACATGTACTTACGCTTGTTTATTTTCATCATTTGGATAAAAATCTCGGATGGGTAATAGATGACCTCGAGAATGATGACTTCCCTAAGGACTACTAGACTTGTGGTCAACCAGTTGACGTCCTTGTGAATTGGAGCTTCTGCGATAGATCTTTTTATTATATACGCTATACTTATGTAATGACTCTATCTTATTCATGATGTAATAAACATTGGTGATGATACTATTCATAATTTGTCGGCTTATGTGTGTGACTAATCTCTGGGCGCACATAAGGTTTTGCACCCCCATTTTATCCTTAAAATTGGGTGTGATAGATTGGTATCAGAGCCGTGTTGACTGTAGGACGCAAGCCTAGTTAGCAATGGTCGTTTTTAGCTTCTTTTGCTTCACTCATTTCATGCTTTCTATCTCACCCTTGTTATTTGCTAAAGTTTTATGCTTCTTTTGCCTTATTCTATTATGAAAATTATTGCTTCTAATCTAACCTAACTAAATCTAATTCTGTAGATGCCTCATGCCCACAAGACTGCCCGCATGAGCACTGGAGGGTATTACCCGCCACAAGGTTTGTCCATGGATCCTGAGGAGGAAGAACCTCAGGAACAGGAATTGGATTCGCCAACACCGCCAATGCCTGAGTCCACACCTGAGCCAGCCCAGGATGACCCTCAAGAAGTTGAGATCGTTGACTTGTCCAAAAATGAAGAGGAAGACATTGTTGAAGAGGATGAGCCAATCCCACCATTGGGGTGGACAATAAAGGTGTGGTATAAGCCAGGATGTGAATTCTCTGTTTCACATCACCGACTCATGAGCCTGCTTTAGACATACTATAGTGACTGGGATGCAGCTGTAGAATATGCTTGCGAAGAGCATACACACCCTCTTAAAGACACCTACTGGAAGGTTAGGGTGTGCATCACCATCAAGGATGAATAGAAAGATGCGTATCAGCTGGATTCAAACTACGCACACCATGGTCACCGCGCTACCATGGAGGACGGCATAGAAGATGCAGCCGCTGAAGCTTGCATAGGCCTCCGTGGTCGCCGATTCGAGGACATGAAGGATGATCAATATCGATTTCTTCCTCATTAACACCCAGAATTGGGATGGGCGATGATGGACCCACAGGGCATGGATCCAACCACTGAAGCGATGGTACACTTTGGTTACGAGTCTATGGCAAGGATTCGCCGACTGGAAAATCAATTGAAGGCGCAGCAGGAGGCAATCAAGAGGCACTAGCAAGTGATAGACGAGCAAAGGGTGTGCCTCAATTTGCCCAAGATGTATGAGGAGCTTCCTCATAAGTATCGCCCCTAGATGTTGGAGTCCCTCTTTATGTAATAACACGATAGTAGAACGAGTGAGTCGAGTTGGGTCGAGTTTTTAGTGCGGTGTGAACATTGTGTGTTTAGTTGATTTGTTCTTATGTTTATGCATGAGTTGGATCTTTGTAATGTGTGCTGGAACTTTGTGGGTATGTCCACAAGTTTTATATTTAAGAATATTAAAGTTTGGGTTAATAAATAAATAGTTGGGTTTGTTACATCTCGCTCTTTCAGAATCAGTTTTTCGGAGCAGTCTGCCTTTATCTTAATGCCGAATAAAATATACACGACCCAAAAAATTATGAAATTGTTATGAGAATAACTAGACTTAATTATCTTTCCAATGCCTCTGGAATCACCCCCATATCTGATCTGTTTCGTGAGATATCTCTGTTTCAAGTTGAAGTTACTGCACAGTCTGGAATCTGGGAACAGTTTCGGTTGTATCCTGTTTTTGAGTAATCTAACGACAGAATCTGGGAAAGTGGTCTGAATAAAAGTTGTATAAAATTTATTAAGCTTTCCAACCATATAAAGTACACTCTATTTGGATTTCTGGAACTCGAGATATGACTGTTTTACAGAGCTGCTGTTGTTGAGACTCGTCCAGAAAATTTTCAGAATGTATTCTAACTTTGAGATTTCTGAATTTTGAATGTTTGATAACAGATGTCTGGAAGAGGAAGAGGCCGAGGTCATGGAGGTGTTCCCCCACATCCACCACCACCACCACCGACTATTGAACAACTCTTGGCAATACAGACGCAGCTCATGCAAACGTTGGTGCAGAATCAGCAGAATCAACAGGGTGGTGGAGCACCACGTGATAAGCGTGGTGAATTCTTGAAGGGCCGTCCCCCGGTGTTCTCCCGTGCCACTGATCCATTGGAAGCAGATGATTGGCTTCATGCAGTAGAGAGGCAGCTCAACATAGCTCAATGTGATAATCAGCAAAAGGTGTTGTACGCTTCAGGACAACTTCAGGGAGAAGCTCAGGACTGGTGGGAGTCATTCGAGTATGGATGTCCCGCCAACGCTCCTCCTGTCACCTAGCAGGAGTTCAAAGAGAATTTTAGATCTTATCACATACCAGAGGGACTGATAGAGCTCAAGCAAGAGGAATTCAAAGCTTTGAAGCAAGGATCTATGTCCGTCGCTGAGTACCGCGACAAGTTTGCTCAGTTATCACGTTATGCTCCAAATGAAGTGGCTGACGATGCTGACAAGCAACGCCGCTTTCTCAAAGGTTTGTATGATGGTCTGCAGCTCTAGCTTATATCCAATGCCTATCCCAATTTTCAGACGCTGGTAAATCGCGCCATTGTTATTGACAACAAGCGCAAAGAAATGAAGGCCAAGAAGAGGAGGATTCAGGGTCAGGCCTCTGGGAATAATACTCATCCACGTGCCAATTCTCAACAAGGCTTCTAGCAGAGGTTTTAGGGACCACCCAGTCAATGGAATCATGGTCAGTATCCTCAGCGCAACCAGAACCAGCAGCAGAATGCCAATCAACATCCTCAGCAATAGAGTGGTCAGCAGACACCACGACAGGGAGCGCCCAACAACACTCCTATGAAGACTAGTGCCCCTAGCACCCCCAGCAAGTGTTTTCATTGTGGCAAAGAAGGTCACCTCTCTTACAATTGCCCTGAGAAGCCCAATCAGCAAACCCCTCAAAGGCAAAACAGCTATCAGAAGCCAGCACCCAACACGGGAAAAGTGAACCATGTCTCTACCGAGATGGCGCTTGCTGAACCGGAAGTCATGCTTGGTACGTTCAATGTCAACTCAACCCCCGCTTCTATTCTTTTCGATTCTGGAGCTTCGCATTCATTCATATCACAAGCATTTGTTAGAAACCATAGCATACCATTATGTGCCATGCAAAATCCCATGTTAGTAAACTCACTGGGTGGAACTATGCAAGCTGCATATCGTTGTCTTCTGACTAGTGTATCCTTAAGGGGGGTAGAGTTTAAAGTGAGCCCCATTGTGTTGAGAGCATCTGGTATTGATGTGATTTTGGGTATGGACTGGATGAAGCAACAACAAGCAGTGATCCAGTGTAAAGAAAAGATAGTTGTTGTGACCGCACCCAGTGGAGAAAGAATCAGTGTTGATGTTGTAATACAAGCACAGCCGACTGCCACAGTGAACCAGCTTGATGATAGCAGCAACAAGGAGGACCCAGTGGTGGATGAATTTCCAGATGTGTTCCCCGATGATTTGCCAGGTATGCCACCTGACCGTGATATTGAGTTTATTATTGAATTATTACCTGGAACTGCACCTATAGCTAAGCGTCCATATAGAATGGGGGTTAAAGAATTAGAAGAACTTAAGAAACAAATTACGGAGTTACAGGAGAAAGGTTTTATTTGTCCTAGTTCATCACCTTGGGGAGCACCAGTTATATTTGTTGACAAGAAAGATGGTACTCAGAGGATGTGTGTTGACTATCGATCACTAAATGAGGTTACCATCAAGAACAAGTATCCGTTGCCTAGAATTGATGATTTGTTTGATCAGTTGAGAGGTGCCTGTGTTTTCTCTAAGATTGATCTTCGTTCTGGCTACCATCAATTGAGGATTCATGCAACAGATATACCCAAGACAGCTTTTACTATGAGGTATGGTTTGTATGAGTACACTGTTATGTCATTTGGTTTGACCAATGCACCTACCTACTTTATGTACATGATGAACAAGGTGTTCATGGAGTTTTTGGATAAGTTTGTGGTGGTGTTCATCGATGATATATTGATATTCTCCAAAATAGAAGAAGAGCACGCTGAACATCTAAGGTTGGTCCTGTAGAAGCTCAGAGAACACAAGTTGTATGCCAAGCGAAGCAAGTGTGAATTTTGGTTGAAGGAAGTTTTTTTCCTTGGTCATGTTGTCTCTAACGGTGGAATTGCAGTAGATCCCGGAAAGGTGAAAGATGTGTTGAATTAGAAGCCACCAACAGATGTGGGGTAGATACGTAGTTTTTTGGGATTAGCTGGATACTACAGAAGGTTCATTGAAGGTTTTTCTAAGCTTGCTAAGCCAATGACAGCCTTATTGGAGAAAAATGCTAAGTTTGTGTGGTCCAAGAAGTGCCAGGATAACTTCGAAGAGTTGAAGAAGAGGTTGACTACAACCCCAGTGTTGACTTTGCCAGACCTGAATAAAAGCTTTTTGATCTATTATGATGCATCTCGTCAGGGACTTAGATGTGTTCTTATGCAAGAAGGCAGAGTAGTGGCTTATGCATCTCGGCAGTTGAGAAAGCATGAGTTGAATTATCCTACTCATGATCTAGAGCTAGCAGCAGTGGTTCATGCTTTGAAGATATGGAGGCATTATCTCATTGGACATAAGAGTGACATCTATACTGATCACAAAAGTCTAAAGTACATTTTCACTTAGACAGATCTGAATATGAGACAGCATCGATGGTTAGAGTTGATCAAAGATTATGATTTGGAGGTACACTATCATCCTGGGAAGGCGAACGTTGTTGCTGATGCTCTTAGTAGGAAGAGTTATGTCAATGAGGTGCAAGTGACATCGATGTCAAGTGAGTTATGTGCTGAATTTGAGCGACTAAATTTAGGCTTTGTTACCAATGCAGTGGAGTTGGTGTTGGAGCCTAAATTGGAGCAAGAAATACGTAAGGGACAGTTACAGGATGCAAAGTTGAAGGAGATAGCAGAAAACATAGTGATTGGTAAGGCACTAGGTTTTAGTATGGATGACAATGGAACTCTGTGGTTTGGGAAAAGACTGTGTGTGCCTGAGGATAAGGCTATAAGAGAGGCAATTCTTCATGAGGCCCATGAGTCTGCTTATTCTATTCATCCTAGAAGTACCAAGATGTATTTGGATTTAAAAGAGAAGTATTGGTGGTATGGACTCAAAAGAGATGTTGCTAAATATGTTGCTTTGTCTGATACCTGTCAGAGAGTCAAGGCTGAACATCAAAGACCTGCAGGATTGTTACAACCAATGAAGATACCTGAGTGGAAATAGGAAGAAGTTGGTATGGATTTTATAGTTGGGTTACCACGTACTCAGAGAGGATATGATTCAATCTGGGTAATAGTAGATCGGTTAACTAAGATTGCCCACTTCTTACCGGTTAAGACTACCTATACTGGACCCCAATTGGCTGCGCTATACATGGAGAGAATAGTTTGTCTACATGGGGTTCCCAAGAAAATTATGTCTAATCGAGGTACCCAATTTACATCTCATTTTTGGCAGCAAGTACATAGTTCATTGGGAACCAAGTTGAATTTTAGTACGGCGTATCATCCTCAGACAGATGGGCAAACTGAGAGGATTAATCAGATACTGGAGGATATGTTGAGGGCTTATGCGTTGTAGTATGGTACAAGTTGGGATAAGAGTTTGCCTTATGCAGAGTTCTTGTACAACAACAGTTATCAGAAAAGTCTCAATATGACACCTTTCGAAGCTTTGTATGGACGAAAGTGTAGAACCCCGTTGTTTTGGAATCAAACGGGAGAAACTCAAGTGTTTGGACCAGATGTTTTGAGAGACGTAGAAGAGCAAGTAAGGATGATCAGGGATAACTTGAGAGTGGCTCAGTCTCAACAAAAGAGCTATGCCGACACTAGAAGAAGAGAATTGGATTTTTGAAGTAGGTGATTATGTGTACTTGAAGGTGTCACCTATGAGAAGTGTGAGAAGGTTTAACATGAAGGGAAAGTTAGCACCAAGGTATATTGGACCTTTCAAGATTTTAGGAGAGACGTGGAGAGGTAGCTTATCAGTTGGAATTGCCTGAGAGTTTGTCAGGTGTACACGATGTGTTCCATGTGTCTCAACTAAAGAAGTGTTTGCATGTACCTGAGGGACAGATACCTGTTAGAGGAGCTTACAGTTAAGGAAGATCTCACATATGAGGAGTTTCCGGTAAGGATCATGGAGACGGCAGAAAGAGTTACAAGGAGCCGAGTTATAAAAATGTGTAAGGATCAGTGGAATCGGTATACAGAGGATGAGGCTACTTGGGAAAGAGAAGATGATCTAAGGAAAACATACCCATAGTTATTTGAGTAAGCATCGTCCAAATCTCGAGGATGAGATTCATTTTAAGGGGGTAGAATTGTAACACCCTAAATTTTACCACATTTTTAAATGAGGGAAATTGATTTATTAAGCATTCTATGGGTATTTGAAGTTAGGAAATAATAATTTATTAGGAATAAAATCAAATATAGGTTAACAATTATGTTTGTGCATTCATGCTGCTGCATGTTATTTTGAATTGTTTGGTTGAAGTCGGGTTTCAAATTGAGTCAAAATTTTATTTTCAAAATTGCTTTGGAAAGAAATTAGAAAAAGAAAAGGACAAATTCATTCTCCTTCCTTTGTTCCTGGCCTGCTCCATTTCTTTCCCGTGCGGCCCATTTTCTTTTCCAGGCCGCTATTTTCCTTTCCTCCCTGGCGAAATGCGCGGCCCAGCGCTGCAAGCCGCTGGCCCACTCCCTCCCACGCTGCATCACTCGGCCCAGCCACTCCCGCTGACCGCATGCCTTTCCCCACCGCTGACTAGCCGGGCCTGCTGGTCAAGCTCTTCTTCCACGTGTTGTAATAGAGCCGGACACTGTCTCCGCACCGGTGCCGTCGCTTGAGTCCGCCACGACTACGATCTTCGATGCCGTCGCGCCCAAGAATTTCCGTCCCCATAAATAGCGCCTGCACCCCTCCTCTATCCCCTAACCCATCTGACGGCTATTTTTCTTCGCCAAGCAGCCATAGCCGCTTCTCGCTCGAGCGCCGCCGCCGACCTCCACTGCCAGCTCACGCCGGATCGCCTCTACCGCCTCTCGTTCTCGATGCTCATGTCCGGTGAGTTCGTCATCCCTTCCTCTCCCCCCTATATTTTTCTTTTGTCGAATGGTGCGCTGGAGGTCGAGGTTGGAGAGCTCTAGCACGCCGACCATGGAGCCGCCGTTGCTCAAGCCGCCGAAGCACTGTTCCGGTGCTCTCTCTCTTTCTATTTTCACCGGATTGATTTTTAGCCGTCGATTTCTAATCCAACGGCCCAGATCTACAGATACCCTTTCGATGCTGATTTTTCAAATACACCCTCATAATTATTTTGGTGTTAACCCACGATCCTTTGCGCGTTTCATAGTTTACGTTTCTTTCTTTCGAAAGCGTATTTTCTTTCGGATGGGCTGAAATACATTTTCAATTATTTACAGATTTGCCATTCAACTTGTTTTAGCCATAAAATCTCCGTTTTAACTCTGATTTGATCCGTTCAAGTTGTGTTAGGTTCGTAATCAAGTAATCTACATGTTTATGTTACTATAAAGTGGATCTTCAACTTTCAAAATTTGAGAGTAGATTTAATCTATTATTTTGCTAAAGAAAGCTTGTTTAATCCATAACTTTTCTGTTTTAGATCCGATTTTTGTGATCTTCGCGTCTGTGTGTTCATAGCGAGACATAGATTCATTTTCCAAACTTTTCATCTTGATTCTTTGCTGTTGGTGTACTATTCTAATATGTAGCCTTGTTTGCTTTGCATGATTGTTCATGGATGCTTGTATGTTGTTGTGGTTATCGAGTATAGACGGTGAGCCACCTGCACGCCACCCTACCCATGCTGCCACGGCCACACCATGCCAGCATGCCGCCGAGCTCGTGCCCTAAGCCACTGCCTCCACATCATCTTGATCGCTGATTTTTGTTGAGCCAGAACCCTAACCCTAGCTGATTAAGTGGTTCCCCGCATGTCGCTTCTCATCTCTTCGGATCGCCGGTTCATCAAGTAGTAAGCCCTCGATTCAATTTTGTACCTAATTGCTTGCTTTCTTAGGGTTTTGTATCTCTAGATGAATAATTAAGATTATCTATATATCCTCTATTCTATTGTGCAGCAAGTCGGTGCCATTGAGGTCCTATTTGCAGTTGTCAGTCAACTCGGGGCCAAGCTTGCGAGTATGGCTCGAGGCCAAGCCTCAGAAGTGATAGTTGATAGTTGTTTCTTGTCAGCAGCAGTTGTTCTTTTTAGATCCAACCGATGGTTCACATCAAGAATGTTGGAGGTGGTCCCGGTGGTGAGGATCCGAGACACCCGCCTCGCTTGCCTACAGATCCAAAAGGCAAGGCGATGAAGAAACTTGCAACAAAGAAGGGGAAGTATCCAGATGCAGACATAGCTAGAGCAGCCATAGTTACAGAGGCCGCAGAGCGTGCCGAGAGAGGAGGTGCTCATAGTGGTGTTGTTATTGAAGATCAGCTCTCTCCATCTATGAGGGCCGCACTAGAGAAGGTTGAGCGCTGTCATGGTGGTCTAGCTGGGACTATCATGGTTGTGGGATGACGAGTTGTCTTGGATGAGAGTTAGCCTCAGGGGGAGTCACAGCAGGAGCCACAGGCAGCAGAGCATACTTAGGAGGGATAGTAGGCCGATAAGATAGAGCAAGCACCTCAGCTACAACTTCGCTGCTCTGGTCATACCCGTGCCTAGTCACATCGAGGGCAAATACATAGAGGAGGAGTTCTTGTCCACTGCCTAGACCATAGGGTCTGCCTCTAGTGACTCATCTAGATCTAAGGGCCGCCACGACCAAGCAGGTGCAACAGCTCAGATTTGTAGATTTTGAGCAGTGGTTTCCACCGAGGTGAGATGAGCGTGCATTAGAGGGCTTCTACACACCACTGTAGGAGGACTTCTATAATGCATATCTTAATAGTGGAGCTATTTTTAGATCTCAGAGGGTGCGCAACATAGAGTCTATTGTTGCAGCAGTTGGAGAGCATATTCACCCCTACCTTTCTTATCTACCAGGGCTGATAGATTTACTTGGATGGATAGGCATATATGTTCCATCTTGGGTCCATCAATTCTATGCTTCTCTCTGGATTGACCCGCAACATAGATTCATACACTTTGCATTTAGTGGCAGAGATTATAGGCTGACGAGCACTAGGGTCAGAGAGATACTCAAGCTTTAGGAGCAGCCCATCCGACTACATGAGGTTTGCTATGGACAGATAGCCCCCCAGACATCCTCATGGCAGGATGGTGGCCCCTATAGATCTAGTCCACCACTGCTTCACAGAGCCATTCGGTGAGGGGTCTAGCAGGACACCTAGTGATCTTACTCCCACTGCTAGAGTGCTTGATGCCATTATGAGGACACTGCTTCCGAGGATGGGGTATCACGAGGGCTTGACTCGCATATAGTTGTGGCTACTGAACTATCTGATGCAGCAGATAGTGCTTGATATTTGGGATCTCCTTCTCTCAGAGATGGAGGATACTATTGCTGAGGGGTTTAGAGGTCCCCGACAGTTGCCCTATGCCCACTAGATCACATTTCTTATTCATAGGGTAGTTACAGTGAGGCCGCCTGAGATGCTAGCTGAGTACAGTAGTGCTACGATAGAGTTCCCTGCATATAACCTGACTTAGATGATCTGCCATAGTACACTGAGTGCACCTAGCTAGTCACATCATCGTCCAAAGGTGCTAGAGACTGCAACCTAGTAGGATGATACTATTAGGAGCATAACAACTATAGAGGAGGAGCAGCTTGATGCTCAGCAGGAGGGGATGGTCGAGAGCGACCCCAGCAATAGCTCAGATGAGGACTACTGCGATATCCCTTAGATGCCTCCTCGATGACATGATCATGAGACCGGTAGCTCTAGTTTAGCTCCATCTGCACCGCAGACTGACCCCGCTCTACTTGCCATACTTGAGCGGATGAGGTAGGATCAGGCTCGCTAGGCTTAGGAGACCGCCGCTACTTTTGCACAGTTCTAGGCTCGATAGGATGAGTTTTAGCGGCAGTAGTAGGCCATACAGCAGCAGTAGTAGGCCATGTATCAGTAGTAGCTCCTCATGCAGCAGTAGCTCCTTGGATTTATGCAGCGTGTAGTGACAGCTATTGGGGTTCCACCACCATAGTCTTCACCCCAGCTTGGTCAGCCTACCACCACTTCTATGACTCCAGTGTTATAGCCTAGTGGGCTTCAGAGTCAGGGATAGCCACCAGCATAATTTGCTTTAGCTATAGAGCAGGTGTCCTAGTGGTTTGCTTCACCTATGTTAGCCCCACAGTCCACACCTCTCCAGATGGGCTTCATAGTGGCTTAGACTTCCTCATGCTAGTGCCAAAGACTACAATGTCTAGGAGCCTTGGTGCATCTTTTAGTGAGTTGACAGGGCAGCCTACTCCACCATATTTGCATATCCTAGGTCCTTCTATAGTTGCACTTATTACTGGGACTATAGAGATGCTCCCTTCCTCAGTGGCATCATTAGAGCCGGCAGCTCTAGTCATACTTGCATAGTCTATAGTAGCTCTAGTTGTTGATCTGACCCAGACCACTTCAGTGTCGCTTCTAGCTATAGAGGGTCAGACAGCTTAGAGCTCTGGCTCAGATGATGATGGCACTCAGTTCTAGCTTGCTCCTCGTACCTCAGTGCCTGACTCGTCTGCTGTAGCCCCGCCGACCGACCCTTAGGTTTAGGTGTTTGACGCCAAAGGGGGAGAGGGATCGAGTATGTTAGTCTTAAGGGGAGCGACATATCTAGGGAGAGCTTAGTTTACTTACACTATCTATTATATTTGGTTTTTATGTGTGATACACTATTATGCTATTGGCACAAAATGTGACGAACTGTGCCTCACACACAGCAAGCCGAAAAGCGTGGCTTCAATCGGGTTCCCGGGTGCTTCGTGATCCGGAAGCGTGCCAGTCAGTTTGACCTACAAACTAACAAGGGATAGAACAATTAAATGTTAAACCGGAACATGTCGGGTAATACCAGACAGTTCCACATATACGGCCCTAAAGCCACTTACGACGACATACAGCTATAGAGAGCTGTCTGCCAACAAGTTCATAGATCATTCAGCTAATCGTAAGATGAATGCACGTAAAGACCTAATTGCCGAATGCATGTGCATGGGAAGACATGTTTGAACAAATGAAATCAATTATGAGTTAATGCATAACCAATCTCGGCAGTCCAGCCGAATTGGGGTCCATGAGGAAGGAACGTGCAAATAAAAACGATTAAACTAATCTAAAACCTGCATCTGCCGCACGACACCTGGTTTCGTTAAAGCTTAAACGTGATTAACATGCATGAACCCGCAACATGTGACAATCTAGATTAAAATAATTCAGCCATTATGAGTGTGTTATCTATTTGCAAAGGTAATATGAAAAGCAATGATCGTTGAAGCACGAATAAAACCATAAGAGAAAAAGAGAGCCGAACAATATCAATCTAGATTGGGCAGAAGTATGTTACAAATATATAAAATGTTTAAAAAACATGCAACACTGGATAACTTAATGAATCTATTTAGATTTGCCATATCTAATAGAGCCGATAACTATCTTGCTTTCGCTAAGCGTATTGAGCAAACGCCTGCCGCACGGTATTTACTCATAAACAAAGCATAAGCAAAGACTTCTTGATTGTCAAGCAAAGATCCGCCGCACGATCATTGAAAACAAACAAGACTACTTGCATCACGTCTAAATCCACCGCATGATACTAAACATGATAACAAGGTTGTCGGAACTTACGGAGGTCGACGGATCGATGACTCCTCTTGAAGAACTCGACGACACAACAAAAGGACTCGAAAGTTGGCACAGGGCCGGTTGTATTGATTTGGTTGTGAACCCTTATTACAATGGTCGAGGGTCAATATTTATACCCTAGACAAAACACGAGTCCTAGAGGACTACGATTTACAAAGGAACTTTTAAACAAACTTGGAAACTTACGATTCCTTACCCTATACTTTTAGATTCCTTTATTATTACAACTTTCATCTTTCCGATCGGTCTTGCCTGCCATCTTCTGTTTTCCCAAATGAAGTCACCGCCTTCTGGAGTAACTGAATGCACAAGCATTTAGCCGACCGCTTGTTTTGTTTGCCGAACACCCTTCTTCTCGCATGCGGGCCCACCTGTCATCCTCCAGAATCGACCAAAATCCAGTGTTAACACATGCCCCCTCAATTTCGGGATAAAAGTTGTTTTATTCTGAAATTGACCACAAGCTCTTTCTTCCCCCTAGGTCAGCACCGTTCAATACCGCAGCCACTGCCCAAAAATTCAAGCTTTCAGCGCAACCTCGGATCTACTTCGAATCTTCAATGGCGACCCAGGATGAAATCCCAGAGGTAAACTTTACTTATATTCGGCAACTTTCATTTGATCCTCCCGCTCCTCTTTTGATTTATTCCTCTTTGATTTCAATCACCTTCTAAAGGAATACAAGAACTAGATTTTGATCCCCTATGCTGCCAACCTCGACTCCTATTTCCTTGGCCCAATGGGAAATTTTGACCCTTCTAAAATTATCGAGAAGGAAACCCAAAGAATTCCTTTCAAATCTGGGATCACCTCGCCAAACCGATGGCCAAACACGTTCAAGAATTGGCCATTTCCCCCAATCACCAGATGGCGTAATTGGTACAGGAGAATGCTAGAGAAAAGCAGCAGCCACTGGGAAAGTCAAGACATCAGTCATTGTCTGGAATTATCCTTAGCAGAAACACCCAGAAATGATTCCCTTTTGATAGCAGCTTCCCATTTTTGGTCTAACACTATTAATGCCTTCATCTTTGGTCATGGTATGATGACCATCAGTCTAGCCGACGTGTTCATGATGACTGGCTTGAACGTGTCATTGCCAGTATATCCCTATAAGTACAAGAGCAAAAGTAATCAAAGAGCTGTCAGCTCTGGATGTGGATGGGTCAAACATATCCATAACTACATGAATGCATCTGGCACCGTTTCTGACAAAGAGTTGAAAGCCTTCATGAATATGTGGCTATGCAGATTCATCTTCTGTGGAAAATCCAATGAACCAACCCTGAATCACATGGTAATGGCTGAAGACTTAGCTGCAGGCACTCAGATCCCACTAGGCAAATATCTCTTAGGGTCTGTTTATCATATGATGCATCAGATTACTCTTCAGATGTGCCAAGGTGGAGAAATCTCTTGTGTGAATGGTCCCTGGTGGCTAATTCAAATGTGGCTTCAGCTATATATGCATCAGATAACCTCTGTGAGCCTCTTCAATCTAAGTTTTCCTTCAGTTAACTATGCTGAAGGTAGTATAGCAAAGGTTAAGGCTTGTCAGACTTATGGGGAAGCAGCATCATCTATAAGCATTGACATAGACATTGGTCATTTCTTCAAGCTATTTTTCAAAGGATTTGGCAATGTGCTCTGGTTTCCTTACAAAGAAAATGAAAATTTGACTTTGCCCTGCAAGTTTAGCTATGAAACTGGTTGTTCAGGTCAAGAATCCACAGAGATTTTCAACTCCTTTATCAAACCTTGCACTCTACCAGCCGAATTTCATCATGGGAGGTTAGTGCAGTCCACCTATGAATTCTACTATCCAAATATGGTGGCCAGACAATTAGGATGTGGCCAACTGCCTCCAAGATTCCTCTTCTCAACAATCATAAAGTCAAGGAAAGTAATAACAGAAAGAATGGAAGCCAAGAAAATCTTTGAATTAGGATGGGAATTGCCAACATATGAACCATCTCCATTTGGGCTAATAGATGTTGCTCATCCCTTCTTTGTCTCTTGGTGGCAAGAATGGCATGCTCATATCTTCAATATATCAGTTCATTCTCTATGCAAAAACTTGCAACCTGACTTTGCTTCTGATAGTGAGGTAATTTTATTATGCTCATCATTTCTTGCTCCTGAACCCACTTCTTATTTTAACATCTGGTTATGCACAGGATCTTGAGTTTACTCTCCTAGCCAAAGCAATCCAGTACTATTCGGCTGGTCCCAAGCCTGCTCTGGGGTTTGATGCTCCAAACTTAAAGGAATTCATGAAAACTCCTGTGACTTTGGATTCAGTACCCTTAAAGGAACTCATGAGAACCCCTGCTGCTTCAGCCGCTGCATCTTCAAGAGGAAAAAGCAAAAGGAAAACATCTGACAATTTTCTCTTACCCAAGAAACCAAGGACCAAGAAAGCCAGATTATCTCCTAAGGCATGAATCTTTTAATTTTCTTATCAGGTTAACAACCTCATTTAGCAGTAAACCTGACCACCTCTACATTCATTACTTCCATTGCAGCCACAAGTCGAAATTCCCACACTGGGCAATACCTCAGCGCCTGTAGAACCAACCCCTGAAGTTTCTACTAAAGATGAAGAAATTCATGATAGCGAAACTTCAGAGACTCATGAAGCTGAAGGTTTAAAAGCTCACAAACCTGATGAGACCATAGGTAACATCGTTTAGCCAATTCCCTTTTTTCTCTTTTTTCTAAATAACACCTATCTCTTATGCTCATTATCATTTACTTTATTGAGAATAGATGAAATCTTAGATGAACTGGCAAGGGAAACTTCTCCTGATCAAGCTCCAAACCCGTCTCTTCTGAACCCTCAATCAAGTTCTCTAGCAAGCCAGGGTATAACCCATCCTGATGATCAATCAGCTCAACAGGTAATGCCTTGTCTCATACTATATTTTAGCAAAATTACCCAATCGGCTAACACCTTCCTTCTTCCCCTTTCTTTAGAAGAACATCACTAAACCGACCACCAGTTACTCCTTCTCTATCGAGGATTACATCATTGAGAAAGGCGAAGAGATTACTTCTCATCAAACCTTATCGCTGGAAAATCAGGCTCGGCTAAAAGAGGTGATCATTCTGCTGAACAAGGACACCATTAGTCTAGTTCAGGATGCAGATCAGATAAAAGACCTCCTTGAACTCATTGATCAAGATATCCCCTCTGCTCTCAAGGCCCCCCTAGAATCTGTAGCCCATCTTGATGACCACTTTGCTATGGTGAGAAGGGCAACCAAGAACATATCTTCGAGGGCTGCTCTGCAGAAGGATAGATCTTTGAAAAAGCTGGAGATTAAAGATCTTCACTCTCATATCTAGACTACAAGAAATTCTTTGACAACCTTGGAACCTGAACTGAAAGCCATGGAGGATGAAAAAAGCAGACTAGAAGCTCAACTAGCCGAACTGAATGCCAAAATTCAGTCTCACAGGGCCCATATAGCTAACTTGCCAAAGAACATAGAAGCAGCTTCACTAAAGATAACTTCGATCATCAAAGAAGATCAGCAAATCAAAACTAAGTTATCCAGCATCCAGAGCTCTAAAGATGAGGATCAGAAAGTGCTAGATAATGTTAACCGAATCAGGACTGAAGCCATAGAGGCAATCAATCAGCTTCTGAACAAGTAGACATTGGGCTTGTAATAAACTCAAGTGTGATACCCTCTGTCCTTTAACCAATCAACTTCATGTTTACATATTTTTATTTGTTTGAAAAGACAATCGGCCTTTTCCCCTTAAATTACTCAATTAGAATGTAGCCGATTGTCTCCATTCTTCCGATAGCCGAACGAATCCAATTTAAATATTGTGAGGGTATAGCCGAACAATGTTGGCTCCAACAAATCAAGGAGATAGTCGAGCGATGTTCGATTTAACCCATGCCTGGCCCAGCCCAGTAGCGGCCCAGCTGAAAGGGAAAAACCCTACTCTACCGTTCGGCATTCTTGCCCCACAACCCCGTGGAATTCGCCACAATCCTTTGCTTCGGCTTATAAATAGACCCTTCCGTTAGCCTTCATCGCTATCTTTGCTTTAGCGTTCTCACATCCGTCTCCTCCACTTCCTTCGTTCGATTCATTCCAGAAGAAAACCCTAACCTCCATCAAAGCAAATGACGAACAGTGGCAACCGTGGCAAGCGTCCTGCCAACGGAGAGGCTGAAGGAAGCAGAGCATCGCGCTGCCGGCGTCGTGGGTATGATTCGGCTTTTTGCCCCCTTGCAATTTCCTTGTTCATCTCTTAGTTTCGATTTTTCCTTCCTCATTCATCAGGATAAGGGTCATCAGTTCCAGCCAATATCATCTCCTTCCTCCGGCGACAGCAGCTCAACTGGGAACTCCATCATCCGGCTCTTCCGGATCTTCCAGCTCTTCAAGCTCTTACCATTCCAATCCTTGGGGCCCGGTGGAACTAGCAATGCACACCATCCATACTCTCACGAGGAGGCGCTCAAGTTTCGCCAGGAGAGGGACAAAGCCCGGGAGGAGCTAGGCGACGTCTCCAAGAAGTTCGGCATCGATCAAGCCGAATGGGAGGACCAGCGGAAGCAACTCTGCGACGCCATCACCGGTTTGATATCCTCACCTAGTTTTATCATTCTGGCTTCCCTTGCTTGCTGATCCATTTTTTTTCTTTTCTGCCCAGCTCTTTCTGCGGAGAATGACCGCCTAAAGGCGGCGGCGAACAAGATCGCCGACAAGGTGAATGCCCAAGGGGAGACATCCGAGGCACGCCTTGATGCTACGGACGGCCGCATTGATCAGGCTGTCATCCAAGGTGTGCACCTTGGCGCTTCTCTCGGGCTGGCGGCAATGACCTCCCGAACCAACGAGGACTACTCCTTCCGGCTAGTCGGCTTCGCTAGAGGACACCCAGACGAGATTGACGACATAGACGAGCGTCTGGAGGCCTACGATGATCATGCCGCTGCCCTTGCCGAATCCACAAACCCCCAGTCCATCCCCAACAAGTTATTTGAGGAGTAGTTTGTATTAGGATGGACTTCTATGAATAATCTCGTCTTTTGGAAGAATACTTATTTCTTTGATTCTTTTCGGTAAAATTCTGCCTGCGACTGTCATAAAAAATGCTGAAAACACCCCAACCTTGCATAAACATTCTTGTGCTAGAGGTGATGCAAACTGCATCGGCTATTTTGTGCTAAAGGCGATATGAACAATATCGGCTATTCTCAGTCTTATTTATTTTTAGGCTAAAGGCGATTTTCCCTTCATCGGCTTTTCTGATCTACATTCATAAACCAACTTCAACACTGGGGTAATATCTCTTAAGAAATCTTCCATTGATAGCTCTGGTAAACTCCTCTCCAAATAAAGTTTTCAATATGTATGCATTGCCAGGTACACATTCTACTATTCGGAAAGGACCTTCCCAATTTGGAGACCATTTGCCGAACGCTCTATCCTTTGTTCCAACTGGCAATATAGTTTTCCAAACCAAGTCTCCTTCTACGAATTGCTTCAGCCTAACCCTTTTGTTATAATACTTGGCAACGCGTATTTTATTTTTCTCAATATTTTCTAATGCCTTGAGACGAATCAAATGTAGATCTTCCAATTCATCCATCATTAGATTCTTATAATCCTCTTCCACCAATTCTTTCTGTAACACAACTCGCCTTGATCCTGACCGTAATTCCCATGGTAACACAGCATGATGCCCATAAACCAGTTCATAGGGAGACGTTTGAGTGGACCCATGACAAGCCATTCGGTAAGCCCACAATGCTTCACTAAGAACCAAGTGCCATTTCCTCGGTTTTTCATCAATCTTCTTCTGGATGATTTTAATCATAATCTTATTTGACGCTTCTGCCTGACCATTAGCTGGTGCATAATAAGGAGAAGAATTATACAACTTAATCCCCATACTTTTGGCAAAGTCACAGAATTCTAAAGAAGTAAACTGAGTTCCTTGATCAGTTGTTATAGTCTGAGGAATCCCGAATCTATGAACTATATGTTCCTTAACAAAACTGATCATATTCTCTGACGTTACCTTCTTCAAAGGGATAGCTTCAACCCACTTGGTGAAATAATCCATGGCCAAGAGTACAAATTTGTGTCCCTTACTAGAAGGAGGATTGATCTGACCAATTAAATCTATACCCCATCCTCTGAACGGCCAAGGCTTGATTATAGGATTCATAGCAGACGCTGGAACTTTTTGAATATTGCCGAATTTTTGACAATTGTGACACCCTTTGTAATATTCAAAACAATCTTCCAACATAGTTGGCCAAAAATAACCAGTTCTCCTAATTATCCACTTCATCCGATAAGCTGACTGATGTGCACCACACAATCCTTCGTAAACCTCATATATCACTTTCTTGGCCTCTTCTTGACTTAAACATTTGAGCAATACTCCATCGATGGATTTGTAATATAACTGATCATCAAGAAACACAAATTTGAGAGCTTTGTACCTGAGTTTTCGGGAAACCTTTTGAGATGGATCTTTTAGATAATTGGTAATTTTGTATCTCCAATCACCATCTACTTGATCAGTATTTAAAACATCTTCTTCCATAGCAAAAACTTCCCGACTGATTGTTCTTGCATTCATACTGACCATTCAGTTGATTAATCACCAACTCAGAATCCCCAAAGATTTCAACAGCAACGGCCTTTACTTCTATAAGAAGCTGAAGCCCTCTAAGTAATGCTTCATACTCTGCCTGATTGTTAGTAACATGAAATTCAATAGGAACTGCATACTCAAAAGCTTTTCCATGTGGGGAAATCAAAAGAATACCAGCACCACCACCTCTGTTACAAGATGATCCATCGAAGAACAAGGCCCAAGGCACAATGCTTATCGCCTCAACAGAAAGATCCCGATGTTGGGTAATAAAATCGGCAATAATTTGACCCTTTACCGCCTTTGCCGATTCATACCTTAAATTAAATTCTGACAATGCTAAAATCCATTTGCCAATTCTTCCATTCAAAATTGGCATTGATAGCATATGTTTGATTACATCAAAACTAGAAACTACCACGCATTCGGAATTCAACAAATAGTGCCGAGATTTGGTACATGAGTAATACACACACAAGCAAAGTTTTTCTGTAGCCGAATACCTTGTTTCCGGGTCTAGCAGCTTTCGGCTAAGATAAGCTATGACTCTTTCTTTTCCTTCAAACTCCTGCATAAGGGCCGATCCTATCGTTAGGCTATCGGCCGCCACATACAACTTAAAAGGCTTGTCAAGTTGTGGAGGTACCAGCACAGGTGGTGTTTTCATATATTGCTTGATCTCATCAAAAGCCTTTTGTTGCATGTCACCCCATACAAATTTTTTATCTTTCTTGAGCTTTAATAAAGGGGAAAAAGGTAAAACTCTCTCTAATAGATTGGATATGAATCTTCTTACAAAGTTGATTTTGCCTAACAATGATTGTAATTCTGTGAGATTGGTTGGTGGCACAACTTTGTCTATTGCTTCCATGCTCTTTTTCCCAACTTCAATTCCTCCTTTATGAACTAAAAATCCCAAAAACTCACTGGCTAAAACTCCAAAGGCACATTTGTTTGGATTCATCTTCAAGCCATGCTTCCTTGCACACTCCAGAGTCTTTCTTAAATCGGCCAAATGTCCTTTATGATTTCTAGACTTGACCACCACATCATCGATGTAGATCTCTATAATCTTGCCGATCAGCTCGTGAAAAATATAATTCATAGCTCTTTGATAAGTTGCACCGGCATTCTTTAACCCAAATGTCATGACTATCCATTCAAACAAACCAATATGACCAGGACATCTGAAAGCTATTTTCAAAATATCTTCTATTGCCATAAAAATTTGATTATAACCAGCATTACCATCCATAAAACTAATGACTACATAACCTGCTGCTGCATCTACCAGTAAATCGGCAACTGGCATTGGGTAACCATCCATGGGAGTAGCCTTATTAAGATTTCTGAAATCTATGCAAACTCTCATTTTCCCATTTTTCTTGTATACCGGTACTATATTTGAAATCCACTCTGCATATTTGCATGGCCGAATGAAGTTTGCTTCTATTAATCTTTCAACCTCCTTCTTCACATCGGCCAATACTTCCTCTTTGTATATCTTCCGTGGAGGTTGTTTATAAGGACGAAATCCAGGTTTAATGGGTAATCGATGCTCAACAATGGAACGATCCAATCCAGGCATTTCCGTGTAATCCCAAGCAAAACAATCTTTAAACTCTTTCAACAGATCTATCAACTTTGATTTATATTCTGGGTCTAACTTTGCACTAATATACATCGGCCTTGGCTTAGAACCATCACCAATATTAATTTCTTCCAACTTATCAGCCGACATAAAACCACGTCCCAACTTTCCTTTGTTGCCATCGATGGGATTTCCCATTAAAAATTGCTATGAGAGCCAACTGCTTGAATCGGCTGTTGGCCCTCGCTGAAAACATTTACAGGACCTTCTTTCCACACTTTTCCAGAGAAACAATCGACGCCCTCATATTCCTAGTAGGTAGATTCTGTGGCAGCAACACTTACCGAATTATCAGCATGTACAACCTCAACGTCATCTCCAATCCATTGAATGAGAATTTGATGCATAGTTGAAGGAATGCAGCAATTAGCATGGATCCAATCTCTGCCCAAGAGTAGACTATATGCCCCCTTGCCATCAATGACAAAAAAGGTAGTAATCAGAGTTTTTGACCCAATAGTTAGCTCGACATGGATAGCACCTTGGGTTTTGGAAGGATTGCCAGCAAAGTCCCTAAGCACCATGTCAGTTTTCAACAATTCTTCATTAGTCATCCCAAGCTTTCTGAAGGTAGTATAAGGCATGATATTGATAGCAGCCCCTCCATCGACAAACATCTTAGTTAAAGGCTTGCCATTGACATATCCCTTTAAATAGAGTGGTCTCAAGTGATGATTCTTGATTGGTTTATCAAAAACAGCCTGCTGTGTTAATACAAGCTGAGCCATCAAATCCTGACATTCACTTTCATCAAAATCAGAGTACACCTCTTCTTGGACATCTTGGCTTTCGGGAGCTATAAACTCTGATGGGAGGAAGAAAGCCATGCAAGCATTAGCCGAAGGACCACATCCATCAGGCTTCTTTTTAGGACGCCATATTTGCTTTGTTTCGGTAACTTCCTGTTCCAACTCCCTATTCCTTAACCGTTGAACTCTTCTTTTCTGACTTTTCCTCAGTCCTGGAGGACACCACTATCCTTTTTGCCATACGTATCTATAGAAATCAGCTTCTTCATCATGCACCCTATCATGAATCCAACCTTGACCTGCAAATCTTTTCCTTTGCTGATTCTCAAAATCATCTATTTTTAATCGCCAATCATCTTCAGGAACCTTCATTCCAAGTCTTTCATAGACGGGACGGCGGTCGACTCGAGATTGCCTATACTCGGAATACTGAGCACTACACTCTAGACAATTATTTCTTGCAGGCAACCTCAAGCCTTCATTCCAACAATGCCTAAAGAATGAACAACCCCAATGAGACTGCTCCTATTCTGTCATGTATTCTTCTTGCTCCCTTCAGTATACCTCTTCCTCATACCTCCGGCACTCTTCCATAAACCATTGCCTCTTACAATATTCCTTCTCTTGTTCTCTCTGCCACTTGTTTAGAAAAATACGTGATGTAACTCTGGGTTTGGAAGTTTGACCTTTCTCGGTTCGGCTATTCTGAAACCGAACTCGTTGCTGCAGCTCTCTACTGGTGACTTGCCGATCCGGGTCAACAGCACCACTCTCCTTTGCTCTATCAGAAGTCAACACCTTCACCTTACCTTTACCTTTGAGATCATTGGTAGAGACCATATTCACAGAGAAAGAAATCATATTTTGTGGAAAAGGCTGATCATCAATTTTCATCTTGCCATCAAACCTCAAATGTCCCTCTTGGATAGCTTTCTGGATTCGTATTCTGAACACTCGGCAATCATTGATAGAGTGAGAATTAGTGTTATGGAAGCCACAATACTTTTTATCTTTCACTCCTTCAGGACGTAGCATAGGATGTCCTTCTGGCAGCTTGATGTGTCCTTCCTTTATCAACAATGCAAAAAGTCTGTCTGCCTTAGTAACATCAAAATCATAGGTTCCCTTTTGTTGTTTCAACCAGCGTTGACTAACTTGAGTGGGTTCCTTTGCCTAATTTAACTCAGCTGCAGCTATCTCATCTTCATCAATATACTCAGTTGCTTCATCCAGAAAACCTTAATACACCTCATTAGTGGCATTGTTCTTCTGAAAGCGATTATCTCTCCTGAATCCTTGGGCTTGATTACTCATAGCTGCTAAACGCTGTGCAAGTTGGCCAAGATCATCAAACTCTAAACCGAACAACTTCTCCCTGATATTCGGCAACATTCCTGCTATAGCTATTCCAGGTAGTTGATCATCTAGGTAAATTTAGAGAATAACACATATTCTTGGTCTCCCTAAATCTGCGAAGATATTCCAATGGTGTCTCATTTGTTCTCATCCTCAGACTCATGAGATTAACCAACTTCTTCTCATTAGTACCCGTATAGAAATATGAATGAAACTTCTGCTCTAGTTCTGCCCACGTGCCAATGGAATGAGCTGGTAGAGACGTGAACCATGTGAAAGCTGGTCCTGTAAGAGACAAAGGAAAATATCGAATCCTCCAAGCTTCATCTGAAGCAGCTTCTCCAAGCTGCATTAAGTACCGACTAACGTGCTCTATGGTACTAGTATCATCTTGACCAGAAAACTTGGTCAAATCTATTGGAGGCTTCACCCTTGGAGGTAACGCCACTCTGTTGTACCATTCTGGATAAGGAGACTTGTATGAATAGGATTGATTCTTTGGCTTCAAGCCGAACTGATTTTGCATCATATCAGCCATCCTGCTGCATCAAAACATCAATGCCTGGATCCTAATTTCCTTGTACTTGCACTCCAGAAGGCAATCCTGAAACACTTCTATACCCTGGATTTGGCACAGCATTGATAGCACTGTAATCAGTAAATTCTTGATACCCATCACCATACATATTCTTCTGCAATCTATTTGATGCTGGAGAAACTCTATAAGCTGAAGGTGGCACTTCTCCTGTGGTACCAAATGTCACCTGGCCATAGGTGGGATGTGATTGCTTTTCAGTGTGAGTCAATCCACCTATATTTGAAGGTGGTGCTACTTCTTTTCCAACAGGCTTCTCTTGATGCTTTGGAACATTGAAAAGCGTCGGCCCACTGAGTGGTCCAACATTTTCTTCGAAGTATTTATCAACCATTGGACCAAAAGTACTGATCATGATTGCTCGAAAGGTATTCAGAAAAGCTGTGTGATGGTTTGTCATGGTTTCTCCCATAGCTTTATAAACCAGGGCTGCCATCTTCTGAGCATCCTCCTCTTCAGTGTAATCAGTTTGATGCGGAAGAAGAACCCTTGGCATTGACTGCTTTTGAAACACTTTATTGCTCTTGTTTTTGGAAAAAGACATCAAGCACTTTCGTTGGTATTGCTCACATGCTTGTAGCACTAAATCCCTGTAATTATCTGGCAATTCTGTCATGCTCACATCCAGAACATGATCATTGTTGATCTCAGACGCCATCTTGAACTAACAGGTTGTCCCACCGGGTGTGCCAAAAAGTGTGTTGGCACAAAATGTGACTGAACTATGCCTCACACACAGCAAGCCGAAAAAGCGTGGCTTCAATCGGGTTCCCGGGTGCTTCGTGATCCGGAAGCGTGCCAGTCAGTTTGACCTGCAAACTAACAAGGGATAGAACAATTAAATGTTAAATTGGAACATGTCGGGTAATACCAGACAGTTCCACATATACGGCCCTAAAGCCACTTACGACGACATACAGCTATAGAGAGCTGTCTGCCAACAAGTTCATAGATCATTCAGCTAATCGTAAGATGAATGCACGTAAAGACCTAATTGCCAAATGCATATGCATGGGAAGACATGTTTGAACAAATGAAATCAATTATGAGTTAATGCATAACCAATCTCGGCAGTCCAGCCGAATTGGGGTCCATGAGGAAGGAACGTGCAAATAAAAACGATTAAACTAATCTAAAACCTGCATTTGCCGCACGACACCTGGTTTCGTTAAAGCTTAAACGTGATTAACATGCATGAACCCGCAACACGTGACAATCTAGATTAAAATAATTCAACCATTATGAGTGTGTTATCTATTTGCAAAGGTAATATGAAAAGCAATGATCGTTGAAGCACGAATAAAACCATAAGAGAAAAAGAGAGCCGAACAATATCAATCTAGATTGGGCAGAAGTATGTTACAAATATATAAAATGTTTAAAAACATGCAACACTAGGATAACTTAATGAATCTATTTAGATTTGCCATATCTAATAGAGCCGATAACTATCTTGCTTTCGCTAAGCATATTGAGCAAACGCCTGCCGCACGGTATTTACTCATAAACAAAGCATAAGCAAAGACTTCTTGATTGTCAAGCAAAGATCCGCCGCACGATCATTGAAAACAAACAAGACTACTTGCATCACGTCTAAATCCACCGCATGATACTAAACATGATAACAAGGTTGTCGGAACTTACGGAGGTCGACGGATCGATGACTCCTCTCAAAGAACTCGACGACACGACAAAAGGACTCGAAAGTTGGCACGAGGGCCGGTTGTATTGATTTGGTTGTGAACCCTTATTACAATGGTCGAGGGTCAATATTTATACCCTAGACAAAACACGAGTCCTAAAGGACTACGATTTACAAAGGAACTTTTAAATAAACTTGGAAACTTACGATTCCTTACCCTAAACTTTTAGATTCCTTTATTATTACAACTTTCATCTTTCCGATCGGTCTTGCCTGCCATCTTCTGTTTTCCCGAATGAAGTCACCGCCTTCTGGAGTAACCGACCGCACAAGCATTTAGCCGGCCGCTTGTTTTGTTTGCCGAACACCCTTCTTCTCGCATGCGGGCCCACCTGTCATCCTCCAGAATCGACCAAAATCCAGTGTTAACATATGCATTCGTCGTGTGTTTACTTTTAAGCATTAAACTATATTTATGTGATAGTGATATCTATGTGATCGTGATATACGACATGTGTGCTTTCTACCTTGAATTATTTACATGTCATATCACTTGTGCTATGCTCATTTGCTTTGCTTCCACGTTTTACTCCGATGCGAATGAGCTTTATTACTTGTACTCATGCTTATTTCATATCTTTTAAGTACATCATGTTGGCTTGGGTCATATAAGCTTGCCTAACTCTCTTGTTCTTATTGTCAAAAGCTTATATGAACCAAGCATGTCAAAAACCTCAACTCTTTCTCATACTCGAGGTAGTATTGTCATCAATCACCAAAAAGGGGGAGATTGAAAGCATCTAGGCCCCTAATTGGGTTTCGGTGATTAATGACAATCATGATTACTATGACTAACGTGTGTTTTGCAGAGGCAATTAAGTTAGGTCATGGTAATGGAGATCGATTGAGCTATCATGGTGGTCATGCCCCTATGATGAAAATCATTTTGGTTTTCAAAGGATGAACGACAAGATTAAGGATGGACTAGTTCTAAGTGTCGATTAGAGTTGAAGAGACACTTAGTGTAGATTAGGACTTTGTTTTTTTCCTTTGGCCATACTATTAAGGGGGGTATGGATGGGTAGCGTGACTTAGGTGAGTCTAGTGGGTTAAGTGTGGTGCACAATTGCTAATCCTAGCACTAGGTAGCTCCTAAAAAGCCCTTAGATCTATTGGAGCAAACTTCATTCACGTACGTTCAAAAGTTGGAAGTGAATGGAGAGTCAAATACTGACTAGACGCTGGCTTCTGTGTGACCAGACACTGGCGCAAAGTCCAGTCAGTTCATTTGATCAAGGTGAAGTCATTTGGAAGTGATAGGATGCTGAGAGGTGAAGTGACCGGACGCTGAGGGCCAGCGTCCGGTCGACTCTAGTAAGGTTCCAGAGAGGGAAAATTATGACCGGACACGTCCGGTCAGTGCTGATTGGACGCTGGCCAGCATCTGATCACACTGTAAACACTAGAGTTCAGGGTGAACTGACCGGCGCTTCTGGCAACATGACTGGAGCATCTGGTCACCTCGTAGAGGCACATAACGGTTCGTTTTCAGCCCATGTTATAAATACTTCCTCCATTCGTGTATGGGGGTACTTTTGCTCATTCCAACAGCTAAGAAACACCTTTAAGAGTGCTAAGAAGAGCAAGGTCCTAGTGAGGTGATTGAGATTTGAGAATCCCAATGAGAGCCCTCATTAGTAAGATCAAGAGTAGCAAAGTGTGCGTCCACTCTTCTCATTAGGCTTGTCATGGTCAAGTGAGAGTTCGTGCTTGTTACTCTTGGTGATCACCATCACCTAGATGGCTAGGTGGGGATTGGGAGATTGGTGATCATCCGACGGTGCTTGTGGATGACCCAACTCAAGCTGTGAGCGGTTATGGGTGATTCACCGCGATGGAGTGTCGAAGAATCAACCCATAGAGAGAACTTGATCCTTGCGTGGATCAAGGGGGAGCTACACCCTTGTGCGGATCAAGGGGGAGCTACACCCTTGCGTGGGTGCTCCAATAAGGACTAGTGGGGAGTGGTGACTCTCCGATACCTCGGCAAAACATCGCCGCATTTCTCCTTCTCTCTTTACTTTGAGCATTTACTTTGAGCAATTCAATTCTTGTCATTTACATTCCTAGAATTGCCATGCTAGAGAAGGATTGGAACTTAGGGTGCTAAACTTTTGTGTGTTAGATCAATAGAAATACTTTCTAGGCACAAGGGGTTAATTGGGCTAACCGTAGAGTTAATTATTGCAAAGAAATTTAGAATTAGCCCAATTCACCCCCCCTCTTGGGCATCTTGATTCTTTTAGTGTGTATCCAATGGCCTGGCTTGGGGTCATCCTCAAGCTCTAGAGAACCGTGGGATGTTCCATGACCCATTGTTCGCCAAACTTGTTCAACTAGTTGAAGACCCTAGGCTTGAGGCCTTGTAGGACCATACCGTTCGCGCGCTCGACCTACCCGTTCGTGCAGGGGTGCACCATGGTGCCCCAATCGATGCGGATATGATATTCATCATAGAATCAGAGGAACTTCTTTCTAGTGAATTGCGTGCCGTTGTCCGTGATAATGGAGTTTAGGACCCCAAAGCGATGGACGATGTCATGGAAGAACAGCATGGCTTGCTCAAACTGATCGTGGAGATCGGTCGAGCCTCTACCCACTTTGTAAACTTGTCTATGGTGATAAGCAAGTGCGTATAGCCCTTGGGCACCCTCTTGAGAGGTTCGACCAGATCGAGCCCCTAGACCGCAAATGGCCACGTGATGGGGATCGTCTAGAATGTTTGGGCCGATAGGTGGGTCTAATGGGCGTAGTACTGACACCCTTCGTAGGTATGCACAATATGTTTAGCATCGGCTACTGCGGTCGGCTAGTAGAAGCCTTGTCGTAATGTGTTTCTGACTAGGGTTCTAGACATGGCATGGTGACCACAGACCCACCATGGATATCACTCAGCGATGGCTTCCCTTGCTCAATGGGGATACAACACTGCAGGATCCCAGTGTGGCTCCACCTGTAGAGTTTGCCATCAACAATGGCAAATGACTTGGCATGACACGTGAGCCGCTGAGCCTCCATCTTGTCCATCGGCAGCGTGTCATAGAGGAGGTAGTCGAGGTAGGGCATCCTCCAGTCAGCCAGAGGGTCGGGCTCTATCGCTAGATCCCTGTCAAGCTCCATGACCTTAGGGTTAGATGGAGCCAATGGCTGGTTAGACCCCAAGCCTTGTGACAGAACCGCCTAATTTATATAAGATCAAGTATGGTTGTCCCCGCTAACACGTTGACATGCACATACTTTCACTTATATAAACCCGGTAGTCCACCGAAGGACCTCGGTAAATCGACATCACAACCAAGATCATATGATTAAGCAAATATACATCACATACACAGAGTTGCAGTAGAAATAATATTACAAATGGGTTCACAAATAATAGTAGGTTTCAAAACCGGTTAAAGGAAAACAACATGGCTTTCAAATGACTACATTAATATAAGTTTCAAATACATTGCTAGCATAAGTGACATCCTCTGATAAAAGTATATAGATGAGAAATAAATATATAGTCACTGAGCCCACCGGTGGTTAGCCACCATCTTCAGTAGGCCGAAACTTCACCTGCAACATGGTGGGATAAACCCTGAGTACTCAAATGTACTTAGCAAGACTTACCCATCATAAACCAAAAATAAAGTGACACGAAAGAGTATGCAAGGCTTTTATAAGTGGAGGTAGCTTGACAACATTTTACATAAAAAGCCACTAATTTAGCTATACATTTTATAATTCTATCATCAAGTTAATTATAGCTATTCATCTCTAGATTAGCAACTAACCTGTGTCAAACATGTGGCATCATTTAGTAGTATAACAATAGTAACCATGGCTGGTGTAAGATTTTCATATTCATCAGAACCATCATATTCCATAATCCAATTACTACGATGTTGGGCCTAGCCAAGTTTCTCGCTGTCCAGGAGAGATGCCAATTCAAATTGATTTCAACCAGCTAGGAATTTATTCCTAACACAAACCCAGTCTACTAGCCATGTTAGCCTTAGGTCACCTTTGGTACAACTTAGGTCCACATTTCAAGGGTTCACCTAGCATCGCACAATCAGGGACAACCAGTTGCTAGGATGTTTAGACCTGGCCTACCCTTGGGCTCATATCTGGCTCCCTACACATCCTTACTACCAACCAGAGTGCGCACTTTTACAGAACAGGGCCTGGCCTGAGTTGAGCTACTCGGCTTCATGGTCAGAACAAGTTATCTGGCTAGCTAAGTGATAGGCATGTGTTCAATCTTATTAGATGTGCCAACAACGGTATGGTCCTTAAACGGCATAGGCAAAATCACATGAGTCAACCTACACATAGACTCCACCCGGCCTCCATTTACATTACCCCATGGTTCTTTTCCATGATAGCAAATATAGCCAACCATGTTTCGGTATCCACCTATATCTCACAGGTGATAGGAAACCACCTAACTTCTACCGGTCTAAGCATGGCTAAACATATATTCAATCCTGGACCTACACAGGGTTAAAGGTATATTTCTAGACAAGGAAATTATATGCATCAAGTGGTTCCAATCAACGCTTATAACCTAATGCATCAAACATAAAGAACTTAAGTGATATTTGTATAAACATAGGAGGCTTAGAATGCTTCAGGGTTTGCCTGTGATCCAACACTAGGTCAGTATTTGTTAGATGACACTCGCTTGGTGAGCATCTCCCATCCTAGCACTTGCTTAGTCCTTCTATCTTCTGGATGGATTCACTAACTCCATCTTTGGGCTCAGCTCCAACATCATGTCCTTCACATGGTGCATCTAGCGTACCTAGATGAGATGTAACAATTCAAGTGCATGAATGCGAAGAATGCCAATATGAGATGCCTCACATAAAAGTATTCAAGATGTGCACAATGTTACATTGAACATATATAAGCACTTCACGTTACTTAATTAAATATCTCACCACCTATCATGCTAGGATAGCAAGGAAGGTAGCACCAAGCATGATGCAAGTTCCACAAGGTTTTAGGTATATTAACTTAACACCATCAAAGGCATGAGCCACACTTAGCAACACACAAAGTAAGGCAAGGTGAAGCAAACAATTTTAGGTACAAACATAGATTTTGAACAATAACATAGAAGGAAATTGTTTGTCATAAACAAAGATCCAGACATCCAATATAGGTGATCCAAGACTTTCTAGAAATCTAATGAAATTGCCTATACCATTGTTAATATCACCAAAATCTTATTCCAAAGATAACTAGGTCAAACATGACAATGTTTTAGATCTACACAGAACTAGGACAGAAAAGTAGTAGTAATTTGAAAAATACATAACTAGAGTTATAGACATAAAAAAGCATGAACCTTAACTTTCTAGAAAGATTATTAAATTATATAAAACATGATTATTATCATCACATGGTGATTCCACAATTAACAAGGTTAATCAAGCACAATTGATCACCTCTGTCCAGACTTGGATAGATTTCGACATACAAATTCACAAGCTTATAACTAGAGCTCTACAACACAAAAAGGGGTGATCTAGGATAATTTGGAAAGCTTAAGTAAAGCACTATAACTATTATATTATCACAAGACATGATTTCATTCTTAACTAGGTCAAACAATGAAATCCTTCAAATCTGCACAGAGCATGGACCAAACATGATAGATCATTTGTCAATTTCATAACTCCTAAACTATCAAGCCGATGGTCATGCAATTTGAACACAAGCAAGATTATGAAATTAGCTACAACTTTGGTACTCACTACAACCACAGAAAACATCATTTACACCACAAAAATAATTGCACAAGCAAAACTACACATGTAGCCCAAACAACATTGGTTCAATTATAGACAGAAAACTGATAGGAACTTCAGAGAAGCATAACTGGAGTTCTATACCTCCAACAAACATGACTCATAACTTTTTGAAAATATTATGAAGTTACATACAACTTTCTTAATCTCATCTTAAGATGATTCTATAGTTAACAAGGTCAATTTATCCAATAAATGCATCTCTGTCCAAAACATGGATAGAATCTGATATGCAACTTTAAATAGCTATAACTAGAGTTCCACATGTCTAATAAATGTGGTTCTAGACTTTTTAGAAATCTTAGCAAATTTCAAACAACTTTGTTATAAACACCTAGATCTAATTCTACTATTAACAAGGCACACATTATCAACAAGTCAACCCTATCTAGGTTTGGGCAGAAACAACCATATAAATTTAAGCAACTATAACTAAAAATCTGCTTAACCATAAATTATGCTCTTTAGATTTTTTAAAATCTTAAAAAAGGTACTGCAACTCATTTATATTTATGAAGGCATGATTCATAACTTAACTGAGCCAATTTAACACAAACATTCAGGCCTATTCATAATAGGAGCAAAGCAACATAGGGCAATTGTTATTTTTATAGCTCTTAAACAATCAAGCCTCAAATCCTAAAATTTTTACCACACATCAACCACCACCTGAGTAGCATTAAATAAAAATTTCACATTTATTTGATCAGAAAAAACTGTAGTTATGAAAAAGACAAGACATAACTAGTATTAAAAACCTAACTGCATAAATTTATTTTTATAGCAAAAACTTTAAACTAAATCATGTTATATTATAGATCCATTGCATATATAATTTCACAAGTATTCCAAAAAGTCCTTATTTTCTATTTTAGGATTTTTCTACAATTTGTTATGATTTTTCAAAATTTAGCCAATTATTTGCATATAAGAAAAAAGAAAAGGAAACACACTTTTGCATTGGGGTCCCTGCAGAAAACACGAATTAAGCACCAGCAAATATGTCCTTCTCGGCACTATTCAAATGACTGTCAGTGGCTATAGCATTAGGTTTTGTTTTATTCTTTTCCTAAATTTTTTGCTAACTTTGGAAAATCATATCTAGAGCTAGGAGTGTCCACATTGAGTGAACCAAATTTTGTCGGATTCCTCATGAAGTGTAGTATTTGATAAAAATATGAAATGCACTATTTCTAGTATTTTTCTAGGAGAATAAAATAGAGCTATATAAATGCTTTTTAAATGGGTTCAATCTTGTAAAATGTATAACTTGAGCTAGGAAAGTGCTAAAAATGTGATTCCAATTTTGTTGGTCTTGTCTTATCATGTACTACCTAGAAAAAATATTGGTTGCACAGTGATCTTACTAGAAATAGGAGTTTGCTATTTATCTTAAATAAATGTTAGATTCTTGTGCTATTTTTCATGGTAAAAACATGTATCCAATGAGCGTGAAATTTATTGCACTATGTTCTTTGACACTTTTCAATAGGATTTCTTATTTTTGCTACTTTAAACCCTACTAGCTTATCATTTTTGCATAGGATGTTCTACTTGTTCAAATGCTATGAAATTTATACAGTAGCCTATTAGGCACATGTATAAGCTACTATAGTTTTTGTGGAATTTACTGTATAATTTTGCTATATGTTTATTATTTCACCTATTTATCTAAATAAATTAATAAATGCATGAAAATAATTTATTTAGGAATGGCCACTATATTTTCTAGTACTCATTTGATGTATGTTAACTGTTGGTAACATTATTTGTACTCAAAGTACCATTCTAGTACATAGTGAAATATTATTTTTCCTAAAATTCACTTATAGCGACTTTTCTGGATAGAATCTTGAGTTAAGCAAATTACATGGTGAAGATGATGCTTTCTATGAATCTTCTCTATAACAAAGTTGTAGATAACTCACTTATCTAGCTCATGTTAAATTTTCATGGCATTTGGCCCATTGGTTTGTGAGTTATGAATGTTCAAAATTAGTCTTTAGAACTTGTTCTCTGGAATTTCGGGACCAGATTTGAGAAATGTGACTGTTTGACTCTGTTAACATGGGAATCATGTGGAGATGATTGAATATGATTTGTAGCTAAATTCATAAGCTTTCCAGATTGTCTTGTTGCATGTCTTTTGTGTCACTACAACTCTAGTTATGAGTTAAACTAGAAGCTACTGTCTATAGCCCTAAATCTATGAATGCATTGAATGACTTCATTGCTTTATATGAGTTGATGTGATGATTTAGATGCTTAGGATGATTAAGATAAATTGTTAGTTGCAGGTGTTAGACCTCTTACTGAAGATGAACAACTTTATCTTAGGTTGTTAGAGCTTGGTGAGTGTGTAGTTCTTGTTTTCAAGAAGAGATATGCACCTACTCGGTAAAGTAAATATTAATCTTGTATCATGTCATTCATGTGTCCACCTATACATGGCTGTACATTTCATCATCACCTTCCATCTCTTTTGCATTCATGACTCTTATGTTGTGCATATGCATGCAATAGGTGTTTTGGATGGAGTCACTCTTCTGGAATTCAAACAAGGACTTTTGGAGGAGCAACAGCAAGTTCAGGAGCAGGAGGTGTAGGCCCTAGAAGGAGGAGTCAATGAAGAAGAAGTTCTTGAGTGTCATGATCACCAACCTTCCTCTTTTCTGAAAGGCAAGCCCCAGAGCATTCTAAGTCTCCTATGTTTTAAAAATGTTACTTTGAGTATCTTTATATGTTTGATGCATTAAGTTATAGGAATTGGATGCAAACACTTGTTGCATACCTATCTCTTCCTTGTCCAGTAAATGTACCATAAATCCTATTTAGGTCTAGGAGTGAATCAATGCTTAGCCCTGCTAAGACCGGTAAAGTCAGGTGATTTACTGTCATCTGCAAGATATGATGATATCTGGTCATGGTTGGCTATATTTGCTATCGTGGAAATAACCATATGTTAATAATGAATGGAGACCGGGCAGGATGTCGATAGAGAAACAACAAGGCATGGACGTCTTGGGTGTGGATCTATCCCCATCTATGTCGATTAAGGACCGATTTACTGTATGTCCTCATGTCATGTTGAACGCATGCCTATCACTAAGTTGGCCAGATAACTCGTTCCGATCGCAAAGCCAAGTAGCTTAACTCAGGCCAGAAGCCAGGAAGTGAAAGTGTGCACTCTAGTGGTAGTAAGGATGTGCAGCGAGCCATTGGTGTAAGTCTAAGGGCAGATTGATGTCCTAGCAGAGTGGATTCCCTGAGAGTGCGGCGCTGCTCAGGCCCGTGAATTTACTTCCTAAGCTATACCAAAGGTGACCCGAGGCGACCACTAATCAGGTTGCTTGGGTATGTGTTAGGAATAATTCCCCAGCTGGGTAGGAATCAATTCGAGTCGTTGTCTCTCCCGGATAGTGAGAACTTGACTGAGCAGTGGCAACGTAGAGACACTTAATGGAACTTGATGGTTATAATGATGATGATGATGTCACAACATTACACCGGATATGGTTACTATTGTTTAGATTCTAATCAAGTGCTTGCTTTAGGAAAGGTGCTAATCTAGAAGACAGGTTTAATTGGTAACTTGCTGCTTAACTAAAAATTTAAATTCTGCTCTTGTATCATTAAAGCTTTTATGCAAAATGGTTGTCAAGTGAGATCCACCGATAAAGCCTTGCATACTCCTTGGTGTCATTTATTTTTGGTTTACGATGGATAAGTCTAGCTAAGTACATTCTTGTACTTAAGGTTTATTCCCTCTTGTTGTAGATGACATGCTTTATAACAGTTACTGCAAGTATTGTCTCCACCCTACTGGTGATGAAGACTAGATCAAGGGCATAATCTTCTATGTTATCTTATCATGATGCTTTTGTTTGATATGACTATGGAACTGGCTTGTATTTGAACTAAGCGTGTGTGAGGGTTTCTAACTACTTTGCTTTCGCTATTTATGAACTCATGTTGTAATAACTATGTGAACTCCGATGTACGAGATACTTGTGAACTACTTGTGAAATGGATGTAATATGTGGCTTGTTATGTTGAATCATGTACGATCTTGGTTGTATGTGGGTTGGTTTGAAATCCTTCGTGGTTTCAACGGACTACTGGGTTTATATGGGCTCAAGTATGATGGTTTAATCACTCTGCTGATTGCTTTTGTACTTGTGCTCTTATAAATTGGTCGATTCTATTATAGCTGGTATTGGAGCAAAGTTCAACATTAAACATGTCATATGTGTATTTAATACAAAGGTTTTGTCTACAAAAAATGGTTTTTACAAGTTATAGCCACTTATATATAGGTGTGTTCAAATCTAAAATTTTATCTAACTGTGCTAGTGGTCATATCCTCTATGCCCAAATAAGGACTTTTAGGTGGCTTATTTAAGTACTAACTTAGGGGGTAATTACTTGCATTTTTATTTCATCGTCCATATGGCGTGCTATTGTATGGATGCCATCCGCTTGGGTGGTAATGTATGGATCCAATTGCCTCTATGCTCAGGTAAGTGTGAGTTGTGAGAGCATGACCGTACAACTATCGATCTAGAGGAGAGTTAGCTGTGGTTACTGGAATATTTATATATTACACACATGTATATATGAAGGTACTTAATTATGGGTATATCTATCAGGGTAGCTATGGATACCGAAGTATATATATATAGGATGTATATATGAGAGTATCTTAGTTTATTGCTTTCATTGTGTGCTTATTTATCTCTTGTGGGGATGGGCTGCAATGAATTTGCCTGTAGGTACACGAACAACACAACGTGTAGCCGATTAGATACGTATATGGAGAGAACATGTGTATGCCACTACCTATGTCGCTAGAGTTATAAATTTTTCCTAAGCTTTGTGAGGACGTACAGAACGTGCACGCATCATGTTCACTCATGTCATTATATTTTTGCCTCACTCCCTCCCTTATCATTAATTATCTCATTATATATTTCTTATTATGTAAGATAATCCTCTCACACCCAAATTGCAATGTTACTACAGATGGCTACACCAGCACTCCCGCCTTGGAGCAGCACATTCCTACACATGTTTGGCACTCCAACCCTATTGTGGAGGGTGCTATATTCGGTGGGATACGTTGAGCTGCCTCGTTATACTTGGAAGCAAGTAGAGGCTGAAGGATGGTCGTTGTGGTATGACATTGAGGTGGTTGTGCCGCCTCACAAAAATAGACTATAGTGGCTTGGTTGGAGCATCGAAGCTGATGGACAAACCCCTTGGGAAGGTGCCCAAGTGGCAGCTTTGGAAGTGCTAGTTGATATTTATCAAGAGTTTGGTGATGAGTTGGTAAACAGACCAGCCGAGTCCATTCCTTGAGTAGCCCCGTCAGAGGTAGTTTGGCTGGATTTTGGGGATGATCCCTTGGTAATGACTAAGAAAGAGCAGGCACAGAGCTATGGACCAGCCATGAGTGCCATGATGGCTGTTCTGAAGATGTTCCATGATCATTAGAGCACTTATGTTAGTGTTTTGATAGCTCTTTAGCAGGTATAGAATGAGCGACGCAAGTGGAAGAAACATGCGCACAAGTATGGTAAAGAGCTTAGGGCAGCTCAAAATGAGATAGGTGGTTTTATGGATGCTTTGGAAACTCACAGGCAGCAGTTTGTGAGCGCTGTCGGGGAAAGAGATGCTAACCATGATCAGATCATGTAGTTGACGCGTGAACGGGATGACTGCAATCCATCTGGCACTAAACTTGGAACCATGCTAGGGTCACTGGTAGAAATTCGAGCTGAAATCAGAGAGAATGAACTCCTTCGCCAGACTGAGGAACTATAGATTGAAGTTCACTATCTCAATAATCAGATCAATTCGATTCCTCCCCCTATTTCAGAGTACCCCGTGGTGGGAGGACCATAGGTGATCTTTGCTGATGATGATGGCATGGAAATAGATGTCAATGTCATCGCAGTGCCTAAGGCTGCAGAAGAAGAAGAGGAGGAACTTGAGCCTATCGAGGATGAAGATGGTGAAGGAGTGAATGATGTTGACACTGATGAGGATGCGTAGTTTAGCTGTAGTACTAAGCTAGATGCACTAGTTCATTATCTTTTGCTTTCTTCTAGAAGGACATGTAACTTAAATTCAGTTAGTGACTTTGATGTAACCTCTGTGACTTGCATGTTTGCTCCATGTGGATGTGAGCATTAATAAAAGTCCAGCTTCAATGTTGGCAAAAATTTGGCATGTATGCGTATGCATCGCGAGAATGTGCGAAGTAAAATATTGGTGATGTTATGAGGATGAATTATTGTGCCTCTATTTATTGTATGAAATTATTCTCTCCAATAAGTTCAGTTTGGCATAATTCTACAATTCATCTATAATGTTTCAGACATCGTCCATCATTACTCATTGTTGCACTTCTATAGATGTCACGCAATCTAGTGCTCAGGCAGAGTTGGGGGTAGTGGTGATGAGGATCTTCCAACGCCACCACCGCCCACGCCAACTGACCTATTGGCCATGCTTGTTGAAGGTTAGCGTGCTTTGGGGGATGCCATGTATACCCTAGGTGCAGCATCAAGCACATGGTCGCAATCAACATCAGGGACCAGAGCCAAATCAATATAGTGATTTTAAAGAGTTCCAAGACACCAAGCTGCCAATTTTCAAATAAGCTAAAGAGCCGCTCCAGGCAGAAGAGTGGCTGAACACGCTTGAACACAAGTTTTGTTTGCTAAGGCTGGTGGAACAGACGAAGGCGAAGTATGCTTCACATCAGTTGTAAGGACCTACCAGTATATGGTGGCATCATTATAGGTCCACCTTACCTAAGAATGCTCAGATCACTTGGAACCAGTTCTAGGATGCTTTCATAGGGCATTATATTCCTCCTGGCTTGATGGCCATGAAGCACACTTGAGTTCATGAAGCTGATACAAGCCCATGACCAGGTTGCTTCAGAAAGATGTAAAGTTTGTTTGGACTCTGGAGTGTGAAATTACTTTTCACACTTTACGAACTTTATTGACTTCAACACCTGTTTTGGCACAACCTAATATCGAGAAACATTTTGATGTGTTTTGTGATGCATCAGGTACCGGTTTAGGATGTGTTCTTATGCAAGAAGGCTAGGTTATTGCTTATGCCTCGTGTTAGCTAAGGAAGCATGAAGCCAATTATCCAACTCATGATCTAGAGTTAGCTGCTGTTGTTCATGCTTTGAAGATTTGGAGGCATTACCTGCTCGGTAACGTGTGTCATATCTATATCGATCATAAAAGTCTAAAATATATCTTCACTCAACCAGAATTGAACATGAGACTAGAGAATATGGCTAGAGTTGATCAAAGATTATAACTTAGAAGTACATTATCATCCTAGCAAAGCAAATGTGGTTGCCGATGATTTGAGTAGAAAGTCTCATTGCAATTCTCTCTTGGAAGGAGATTTTCATTTGGCACATCTATTACATCCTACTGTGTTGCATAGTATTACTCTTAGTTGCTCTCTTGAAAGTAAAATCATCGAGCTTTCAGAAATCCGATGTGGGTGTGTTCCACATAAAAAGGAAGATGAAGGAGCAAGAAACAAAACACTTCTGAGTAGATGAAAAGGCTATCCTATGGTTTAAGGATAGACTTGTAGTGTTGAAGGATAAAGAGCTTAGAAACCAAATCTTAGATGAAGCTCACTCCTCCAAGTTATCTATTCACTCGGGAAGTAGCAAAATGTATCAAGACTTGAAACCTTGCTTTTGGTGGACAAAGATGAAGAAAGAAATCATAGCTTATGTTGTAAGGTGTGACAATTGTTGTAGGGTCAAGGCAGTTCACTTGAAGCCTGCTAGACTTCTTCAACCATTGTCTATTCTAGGATGGAAATGGAAAGAAATTTGTATGGATTTTATTGTTGGACTTCCCCCTACCCAAAAGAATTTAATTCTATATGGGTAATAGTGGATCGTTTAACCAAGTCTACCCATGTAATACCAGTTAGAACTGACTATCGACCTAGTGACTATGTTGAGTTATATTTTAATCAAATAGTACATCTCCATGGTGTTCCTAGAACCATTGTATCTGATAGAGGACCTCAGTTCACTGCTCATTTTTTGGAACATTTGCACAAGATGTTAGGCACCAACTTAGTTAGAAGTTCTGCTTATCATCCATAAACTTTTGGACAGATAGAGCGAGTGAATCAAATATTAGAAGACATGTTAAGAGATTATGTCATGTAACACCCGAGGTGTTTGTCACCTAGTTAAGCAATGGGTTTAAACTCAACCATGGCATGTTAAGTGGTGTTGGAGATGTTAGATCAAATATATGAAAATGAGCCACCACTTAAACTTGGACCATGCACCATTGCTTACATGCTGCCCTTTCTAAAAAGTATGCTTAAGTAATGTTGGATGTACTTGTTTCATGTGTCTCACATCAATATCCATCTATATTGATCCATGGAAAAGTTTCGTGAAGTTTAGGAATCAAGAAGTCACATGAAATGACAAGTTATGTCCTTGCCTGAATTGTTTTATAGTGAATGGAATTCTAGAGCATCAACCAAATCTTGAAAGCTTGCCCAAATGACTCTAATTGAACTCTACAACAAAAGTCATGAAGGGTTCATGTTGAGCGGAGGACAAGAAAATACCTCAATCGGTGTAAAACTCAGATTTAAGCTTTATCGTGATGCTACTTTGACCTATGTTGACCAATCATTTACATTACTTGCATGGAGTTGCACCTTAAATAAAAGTTTAAGTTTGAGTACAGTAGAACAAACTTTGTTCTTGGACAAAGAGCCTAGATCAACTTGGAACTAAGGTGAATCATGGCTCAAACGTTGAATCGGTAGCTGTTTTCAGTACATTAGAATTTTTCTAAGTCTAGAATTCATCGTAGACTCGTCATCGACATTGGCATTATGCGTTCTCCAAATTTCGTTAATCAACTTGACTTGACCCCAAAATAAAAGTTGGAGCTAAGTTTATGGAAAAGAACATGTAAAAAGATGGTACCAGTTTGACCTCGTTTTCACCATCAACTTGAATGTTTGCTTGTCGCTGTCAATACTGCTGACACTAGCAGTTTGTGGCTTAATTACCTGCTGATGAATAGCTCTAATGACCATGCGGCCTTAATCAAAGTTGGAGAGTAATCAGAGTTGAGCAAACTTCATTTTTGGCCCACTGTCTGATTTGGCCTAGAAGCGGCCCAAATCAGGCTCCCCACCATGTCCACTCCGGCGCTCGCCACGTGCTTGACAGTTTGCCTGACATGGACGCCATGCATCGGAGCGCGCCCCACCATGGCCGATGTGTGTCTGACCTCCATGCCACTTGCTGCCTCGTGCCTTGCTCCTCCATAACCGAACGCTAGAAGCTGCGCTCGCCTCCTTCTCTCATTGCTGCTGCTCCCCGCTTCACCCAGCCACTCTACGCCTACGCATGGGCGCCGAGCTTCGCCATGGCCATCGAGGGAGCTCCTTTGCCATTATCATTCCCCCTTTCTTGAGCACCCTTGCAGCTCCCATTCACCTACACCTTAGCCACTTCCTGCTCCACTGCCCTCTCACGCCCTCATCCTCCACCTTGGCTCGCCGCCGCTGCTCCTCTCCGCCGGGCTGCCGCCATGCGAGCCTATCGGCGCTCGTGGTTGCCGTGGCCAGGCCACCATGGGTTAGTACTAACTGAGCTAGGGCCTAGAATAGGTGTGGACGGTCACTTCCAAGTTGTCACGGTGCAACCCTCATCGTCGACATCCTCTGCACCGCCATAATCGGATTCAAGCCATCGGTGAGGCTACTGGCGCCACTGGTCGCACGTGGCTGGACCTTCCCAGGCCAATACTGGCCAAGCCAAAGCCCTGTGCGAGTGTGCGCAGGCCTAGGGCTTGCCATGACCTTGCAGCTCACCACTGGCGCCGTCCTTGCTAGCCGAAACCGCGAGCTCCGGCCATCTCCTCTGCTCTGCTCGAGTTGAAGAAGGAGAAGGGCATCGCACCCAAATTGAAGCAAGTACAGGGGGTTAACTACTGAAGCCAGGAGTCATATGAATAGTCTTTCTAGGACTTGTTTGACTAGGTTTAATTAAAGTTTCTTGCAGGGTCCTCTGTGCAAAAATGTTTTTCCTTTATTCCTTTTTAATCGGCTAAAACTTCAATAAATTATAGTAAATTGTACAAAAATCCAAAAATAGCAAATGAGGACTTTTTGGAATCTTTCTAAAATTATCTATGCAGTAGATCTATAATATGGCATGATTTAGGTTAAAGGTTGTGCTATAAAAATCAATTTATGCGGTTAGGTTCTTAATACTAGTTATGTCTTGTCTTTTTCATAACTGCAGTTGTTGTGCCCAAATTATTGTCAAATTTTTGTGGAGTGCTACTAAGATTATTCTTGATGTCTGGTAAAAATTTCAATAGTTTAGGCTTGATAGTTTAAGATCTATAAAAATAACAAATTACCTGTATTGCTTTGCTCCTATTCTAATAGTCCTATATGTTTGAATTAATTGGCTTAGTTAAGTTATGAATCATGAATTTATGATAATACATGAGTTGTAGTACTTTTCTTACGATTTTCGAAAAGCTAAATAGCATAATTTTTTGTTAAGTAGATCTTGAATTATACTTGCTTAAATCTCCGTGGCTATTTCTGCCCATACCCAGAGAGGGTTTCCTTGTTCTTACTGTGGGGCCTTCTTAGAAGAATTAGCTTTAGGTGTTTACAACAATGTTGTTTAGAATTTGCTAAGCTTTCTAAAAAGTCTAGAACCACATTTATTAGACATGTTTTAGATAGAGATTCATTCATTGGATTAATTGACCCTGTTATCTGTAGAATCAACTTAGGAATCATGCTGGGATGATTAAATATGAATTGTAGACAATTGCGTAAGCTTTCCAAATTGTCTTGTGGCAAGTAAATTGGATTTGTAAATCTCCAGTTATGGTCAGTTTACTTTGTTGCTGTATAGTCTTAGTTTTACTGAAATATGAGTGCTTGTGTGAATGCTTTGTAGCATAGTTCTTGTTGATTATTTAGGTGCTAGGTTCTTAACTAAAGATGAGCAATTGTATATTAGGTTCTTTAAACTTGGTAAGTTAAAGTGATTTGAATAAAACTTAAGTAAACTAATATGCCATGCTTGATGTAGTTGCTATCTCTATGTTGGACTTGATGTGAATAGCTTGCTCTCTAAGTACTCATGTCATGTGGTGTAGCCTTGTGCTTGTCTTGAATGTTTTTATGTGATGCATCTTTTATTACCATTCCCCACATTCATGTACTTGCATCATGTATCTCAATTAGGTACGCTAGATCAACCACGTGCCGGATGGGATGTTGGAGCTGAACCCGAGGAAGGTGCATGGTGAACCTATCTTGAAGATGGAAGGACTTAGAGAGTGTCGTCTAACAAACACTAACCTAGTGTTGGATTCCAGGCAAGCCCCGGAGCATTCTAAGTCTCCCATGTTTTTATAAATATCTTGAGTATCTTTTATTGTTGATGATGCATTAAGTATAGGAATTGGTTGGAACCAATTGTTGCATTATATCCTTACCTTGTCTAGATAAAATCCTATAAATCCTAATTAAGTGTAGGATCGAATGATGCTTAGCTATGCTTAGACCAGTAGAAGTCGGGTGATTTCCTATCACCTGTGAGATGTAGGATGAGCTCTAGTCATGGATGGCTATATTTTCTATCATGAAAAAGAACCATGTGTTAATAATGAAAAGAGACCGGATGGGATGATGGTAGTGCAGAAACAAGGCATGGAGGTCTTAGGTGTGAATCTATCCCCATCTGTGTCATTTAAGGACCGATTCACTGTACGTCCTCATGTCATGTTGAACGCAGCCTAACACTTAGCTAGCCAGATAAGTCATTCCGACCATGAAGCCTAGTAGCTCAACTCAGGCCGAGATCACGAGCAGTTGGTCATAATCTAGATGGCAGTAAGGATGTGCGGAGAGCCATTGGTGTAAGACCAAGGGCGGGTTAAGTCATCGAGCACTCATGGTAGAGTGGTTCTCTGATTTAGCGGTACTGATCGTACCCGCGACTCCTGAATTGTACCAAAGGTGACTTGTTTGCGACCCTGACGGGGGAAGCAGGGTTTGTGTTAGGAATACCCCTCCAGCTGGATAGGAATCGATTCGAATCACTGTCTCTCCCGGATAATGAGAACTTGACTGAGCAGCGACAATGTAGATTCACTAAATTTAAAGATATGGTTAAATGATGATTATGATGACGATGATGATGATGATAATGATAATGAGCCATGAAATAATTGATATGGTTATTATTGTTTGCAACTTATTCAAGTGATTGATTAGTACAGGTGCTAATATAGATGGTAGGTAATGGCTAAAAGTCACTGCTAGTATAGGTGAATAATGATAATGATTACTTAAGCTTTTATGCAAAAAGGTTGTCTAGCAAGATCCACTGATAAAGCCTTACATACTCTTTGGTGTCATTTTATTTCTGGTTTATGACGGGTAAGTCTAGTTGAGTACATTCGAGTACTCAGGGTTTATCCCACCATGTTGCAGGTGAAGTTCTCGGCCTATTGAAGGTGGTGGCTAACCACCGGTGGGCTCGGTGATTCTATATTTACTTCTCATCTATATGCTTTTATCTAAGGATGTCACTTATGCTAGCGATGTATTTGGAACATATATTAATGTAATCCTTTGAAAGCTATGTTGTTTTCACTAATTGGTTTTGAAACCCAAACTTGTACTATTATTTGTGAACCCATTTGTAATATTATTTTCTGCTGCAACCCAACGTATGTGATGTGTATTTGCTTAATCACACGATCTTGGTTGTGATGTTGATTTACCGAGGTCTTTCGGGACACTCGGTGGACTACCGGGTTTATATAAGTGAAAGTATGTGCGTGTCAACGTGTTAGCGGGGACAACCATACTTGATCTTTTATAAATTGGGTGGTTCTGTTATAGCTGAGATTAGAGCAAGATTAAGCATAATACTATCATGTACCTAGTTTTAAAAAACAAAGTTTTGGTTTTAAAAATCCTATTTTTGACTAAAACTTTAGCTACAGACAAATTTGTAAAAACTTATTTGCAAAACTATACTAGCGACATCCTCCTTTATGCCCAGTTAAGAACTATTAGGTGGCTATCTAAGTACTAACATGGGGGTTTTACTTTTGTCGTCCATACGGCATGCTATTGTATGGATGCCATTCGCTTAAATGGTAATGTATGGATCAATTGCCTCTACGCCCAGGTAGGTGTGAGTTGTGAGAGCATGACCATCCAAATGTCGGTCTAGGGGAGAGTTAGCTGTGGTTACTGGAATATTTACATGTTACACACATGTATATATGAAGGTACTTAATTGTGGGTATATCTGTTGGGTAGCTATGGATACCGAAGTATATATATCTGGGGATGTATATATGGAGAGTATCTTAGTTTACTTCTTTTATTGTGTGCTTATTTATCTCTTGTGGGGATGGGCTGCAATGAATTGCCTACAGGTACGCTAACCACGAATGCGTAGATTGAATGTAGCTGACGACTAGCTATATATCGAGAGAGTACGTGTTATGCCACCAACATAGAACGTGATTGCCACCTTAGGCTGGCAATTTCATGAGGACGAATAGGACGAGCATGCATCATGATTGTGCTTGTGCATAAATATGCTTCCCTCACTTTGTTCTAATATTAAGTAACTTGTGATCAACGTGATGTTACTATCTTCCCTGTGTGAAGCTAGACAAAATGCCTTGTCCCATGCTGCTTGAATAGCTATGCTTGAAGGTAGTGTGTGATTAGTTTCATCTTGTATGTTTGCTTCCAAAGGAAATAGATGACAAGTTATTAATTAGCAAAAACTTCACCCCTTCGAAAACTAAATTGCTAAATGTAAGTAAAACATGTTTTATAGAGATATCCACCTACTCAGTAAAAATAAAAAGATAATAGCACCTTACTACCAAGTTTATGTGTAGTGGTGTTGCTATAGGTGACTACTTGTTATGTGCGAGCTTTGTGCTTAGTAATAGTCGCTTAAGCTAATCGAATTGAGTATATTCAAAATGCTTGCTTAAGACCATGATGTATGTGTGGATGCTCGTTATCTAGGTAGTGCCATAGTTGTCACCCCTTTTGTCCTCGATAAGCATACGAGTGTTGAAGAGCACTATCCTAGAATAGCGTCCAAGTTTTGATAATCTCATGGTTGTCATCTCCAATTAAGTTCTCTCTTAGGAACCTGAGCCTATACACATGGTTGTCCCGCTCCTTGTGGGAGGACCCTGCTAAAAAATCCTTGTTAGATCTTATCGCTCCCTCTCCTACTAATGATCTAGTGCAACGCTAATCGCTATCTACCGTGGCTTTGGAACCTTTTCCTCGCAGATCATGTCATTGCTTTATCAACTGAATCTCTAGTCAGTGCATTGGCTCTGTCCCCCGAATCTTATTTGTTTTGTCTCCAACTCTTTCAAGTTTCTAGATGTTTATCAGTCTTAATCTCATGTTGCTGCTCGGCAAGACCAAATCTCATGTTAATCTTTACCTAGTAATCACCATGGTGGACACAATGCATTTTTGGAAATTAAGCAAGAGTCTCCTGCTTAGTTGCCTTCGTCAATTAGGCTATATTCTTTTGTGCTGTGTTTTGATCTTCTGATCGCCTCCTTGTTGAGTCCTAACCTTGTGACTACCTTTGTTTGCTATCCCTCCTTTGCATAGTGCTTGTTCTTATGACCCAATCTGTGCAACTTGAAAATTCACTTTGGGAGTGTGATTAGTAATGGTGTTATGAGTAGCAACTACGGTGCCATGATGGAACCTAGGGCCTCCTTGTGGCTGGTCGGCACATGGTTGTGCTGCTGGGTGCGCGCCTGGTATAGAGGTTTCTAGTCATGATCCATTGCTGAACTGCACCGATGTGTTATTTTCACGTGAGCTCTTCCTTGGTTATCTCTCCATATCTAATCAGAAGATCCTTATATTAGACCAAAAGTAGTAGAGCTTCCTTCTGAAGTCAGTCCAGAGGATAACCTTTGAAGAATAGGTCGCTGACATGAACATAAACAGACTGCAAGAGATGGTAGGCAAGTGACCCTACTTGACTGTCCCTATAATGACATCGGTCATCTAGTGAGCAACTTATGTCATCCCCATTAGATCAAAAAGGCACACAACACTTAATGTTGGACAAGTTGTTAGTCGGATAAGAATTGAACATCACATTATGATTATGACCTGGCTATCCAAGTCTTGATCATTATGTGCAAGCTGATTGCATAGTCGAGATCAACCATCTCTAGAGTGACCCCTTACCTACTGACTTCGATGGTGACCATCTGTTATGCGTCAATCACAACTATGTTGGCAAGAGTGAAGATTTAGAACTTTTAGTGTTGAGAGACAACTGATTAGTTACTAGTAGGAAGCTTAACCTCTGGCTAGGTGACAACTTTTTGCTAATTATGAAGGTTATGTCTCGCAGAGCAATGTAAGCAATGAAACAACAAGCCATTTAGCAATGCAACTACTTCTTTGTTTTCTAAAACATGTGCTATCAAGTCAATTCCATCTTGGACAATCACATAGATAGTACAAGACGTGGTATCGGCTACGTAAGGAGCTAGCGAAAGCACATCCCTAGTTTCAGTCAGCATCTTTGTGCCCCTAGGTGCCACTAACACCTGTGTCTGGACTCTATTGGACGAAGTGCCAAAGGATATATAGGAATGGTTCCTTATCTCCGTAGGACAGTCCCTCCATGTAGAGTATGCTTTGTGTCCCAAAAACATAGCTACAAGTCCAATGCTTGTGCGTCGTCAAGTTGGTGTCTAAATCAAACAATTTAAGTTGTTTCCTGAGAACCACATATGGGAAAAACCTTAGTCTACATCCTCAGAAAAAATAGTTGCTGCTGCTGCTATACAAAGAGATCGAGAGTATAGAACACACACCACAACTGTGTGAAGTAGAGAAAGAGAAGAACTGACAAATCTGTCCAGATTTTTGGGTACAAAACCGAACATCTTCAAGCCAACGATTAGTGACTCAAACATGGTTGGAATGGCCTCAAACTTTGGTGACCTCATTCCTCACTTAGGACACGTCAATTCCTTAAGTTTGTTTGAGAATTGGTTGTGTGAAACATCGGATTTGAGAGATGTTTTGTCAATTCGGTATGCTATAATTACAGAATAGAGCAGTTTTGGTAGCCACGTTGTTTGGATAGTCAAACAGTGTCCGTTTGAGCTGAATTTTGGTGAGCAGTTAGGGGACTCATGGATCAATATTCCTACCAAAATTCATGCACAATGGAGCAATAGTTTGTGAAATATGAACATAAAACCGAAGAGTATAGAATCTGTAATTTCTTTGTGACTGCAATCATCCTTCGCATTCGAAAGTTGTGTTTGCAATTGATGCCAAGGTATGTAACGCGGTCAATAATTGTTGCTAGATAATCCTTTAGATGCCCTAAAGAATACTCCTTGGACCCCTTTGTACCTTGTTCCTGGCCTCTTCTATCAACAATGTTTGAGCAATCGAGGTGTCCTACGAGTCAAGTTGTACCCTTGCAAATCGGAAGCAATTTGAAAGGTGTCAAACAACAGATTTCAAATTGTGATTTGGAGATATTGAACTAACATTAGAAATGAAGCCCCGATGTCAAAAGTAGCTCCACAAAGATAGTTTTGATATAGTGCAAGTCAACTCAACATACTGAGCAACTGCACCATGAAGGCAAATTATGCTCAACCTACTTAGTAGTGTACTGTTTTTCCTAGTCGATGTATGATTGCAACTTTCGTTGACCTCTAGGCCTTGCTAACATCCTTCTTCAGTAAGGATTTACAAGGCGGACTTGTCCTTTGGTACCTTCTATGTGTTTTACCCAAGAGGTTGCATCAAATTTAACCTAGATTCCTGTGGCCACTTAGATTCTAAGGTTCCCTTAGCTAATGAGCATCGAAATTGCTGGGTAGTTAGAGTCAGCTATCACATTCATCTTCACTCAATAGACTCAGATAATACAGTGTTGTTATCAGAGAAAAAGCACTACACACATGGAACATTATGTAGCTTTCCATCAGTTGACATTTGAGTGATTGCATCGCTACAACTGGCTTGGATATTGGTTAGCTAGCTTCTCATACCCTCAAAGGATGTTTACCCCATCTACGATCAGATCCTTTATGGAAAGTTGTGCTCAAGCCACTTTAGTAGAGAACTGCTTTTCAAACCTTGTGAACAAATATAGCACCGCTGCAAGGAATATCTGTCAACTAGACTATGGTCTAGTGCAAAGTCCATATGGTCTGTGCTATATCCACTAGGGAAGTAGATGTTACAAGTATTTAGTCTACGCTTGTATCACTCTTCATACATTGAGGACGAAGTACGTAGGCCAATGCTATATTAGATTCCTCCCAATGTAACAATGCTTTATGGAAGCCAATGAACGAAATCCTTTTGACAAAAATTTACTACAAAGAACAAGTATAGAAAGTTATCTCGACCAATTTGGTCCCTCTAATGCTTGAAACTATGTAGCCTAAAGCTATCGCTGATATTGGAAACTGGTAACATGTTTCTCTTCCATAAAAGTCTTTCGTCCTGAATCTTGGGACGCGATTCCTTTAAGGGGGGAGGGCTGTAACACCCTAGGTGTTTGTAAACAGTTAAGCAATGGGTTTAAACTCAACCATGGCATGTTAAGTGGTGATGGAGATGTTAGATCAAACATATGAAAATGAGCCACCACTTAAACTTGGACCATGCACCATTGCTTACATGCTTGCCCTTTCTAAAAAGTATGCTTGAGTAATGCTGGATGTACTTGTTTCATGTGTCTCACATCAATATCCATCTATATTGATCCATGGAAAAGTTTCATGAAGTTTGGAATCAAATGACTCTAGAGCATCAACCAAATCTTGAAAGCTTGCCCAAATGACTCTAATTGAACTCTACAACAAAAGTCATGAAGGGTTCATGTTGAGCGGAGGACAAGAAAATACCTCAATCGGTCTAAAACTTGGATTTAAGATTTACCGTGATGCTACTTTGACCTATGTTGACCAATCACTTACAGAGCTTGCATGGAGTTGCACCTTAAATAAAAGTTGAAGTTTGAGTATAGTAGAACAAACTTTGTTCTTGGACCAAGAGCTAGATCAACTTGGAACTAAGGCGAATCGAGGCTCAAACGTTGAATCGGCAGCTGTTTTCGGTACTTAGAATTTTTCTAAGTCTGGAATTCATCGTAGACTCGTCGTTGACATTGGCATTCCGCGTTCTCCAAATTTCATTAAGCAACTTGACGTGACCCCAAAATAAAAGTTGGAGCTAAGTTTATGGAAAAGAGCATGTAAAAATATGGTACTAGTTTGACCTCATTTTCACCATCAATTTGAATGTTTGCTTGTCGTTGTCAATACGCTAACACTAGCAGTTTGTGGCTTAATTACCTACTGATGAATAGCTCTAATGACCATGTGGCCTTCATCAAAGTTGGAGAGTAATCAGAGTTGAGCAAACTTCATTTTTGGCCCACTGTCTGATTTGGCCTAGAAGTAGCCCAAATTGGCTCCCCACCATGTCCACTCCGACGCTCGCCACGTGCTTGACAGTTTGCCTACATGGACGCCATGCACCGGAGCACGCCCCACATGGCCGACGCGCGTCCAACCTCCATGCCACTTGCCGCCTTGCGCCTTGCTCCTCCATAACCAAATGCCAGAAGCTGCGCTCGCCTCCCTCTCTCGTTGCTGCCGCTCCCCGCTTCACCCAGCCGCTCTACGCCTACGCATGGGCACCGAGCACCGCCATGGCCGCCGAAGGAGCTCCTTTGCCACTATCATTCCCCCTTTGTCGAGCACCCTTGTAGCTCCCATTCACCTCCACCTTAGCCACTTCCTGCTCCACTGCCCTCTTGCGCCCTCATCCTCCACCTTGGCTCGCCGCCGCTGCTCCTCTACGCCGGGCTGCCGCCATGCGAGCCTGTTGGCGCTCACGGTTGCCATGGCTAGGCCACCATGGATTGCTACTAACCGAGCTAGGGCCTGGAACAGGTGCGGACGGTCACTTCCAAGCTGGCACGGTGCAGCCCTCATCGTCGATGTCCTCCGCACCGCCTCAATCGGCATCAGGCCGTCAGTGAGGCTGCTGGCGCCGCGGTCACACGTGGCTGGACCTTCCTAGGCCAATACTGGACAAGCCAAAGCCTTATGCGAGTGCACGCAGGCCAGGGCTTGCCGCAACCTTGCAGCTCGCCACTGGCGTCGTCCTTGCCGGCCAAAACCGTGAGCTCCGGCCATCTCCGCTGCTCTGCTAGAGTTGAAGAAGGAGAAGGGCATCGCACCCAAATTGAAGCAAGTACAGGGGGTTAACTACTGAAGCCAGGAGTCATATGAATAGTCTTTCTAGGACTTGTTTGACTGGTTTAATTAAAGTTTCTTGCAGGGTCCTCTATGCAAAAATGTTTTTCCTTTATTCCTTTTTAATCGGCTAAAACTTCAATAAATCATAGTAAATTGTACAAAAATCCAAAAATAGCAAATGAGGACTTTTTGGAATCCTTGTAAAATTATCTATGCAGTAGATCTATAATATGGCATGATTTAGGTTAAAGGTTGTGCTAGTAAAAATCAATTTATACGATTAGGTTCTTAATACTAGTTATGTCTTGTCTTTTTATAACTGCAGTTGTTGTGCCCAAATTATTGTCAAATTTTTGTGGAGTGCTACTAAGATTATTCTTGATGTCTGGTAAAAATTTCAATAGTTTAGGCTTGATAGTTTAAGATCTATAAAAATAACAAATTACCTATATTGCTTTGCTCCTATTCTGAATAGTCCTGTATGTTTGAATTAATTGGCTTAGTTAAGTTATGAATCATGAATTTATGATAATACATGAGTTGTAGTACTTTTCTTAAGATTTTTGAAAAGCTAAATAGCATAATTTTTTGTTAAGTAGATCTTGAATTATACTTGCTTAAATCTCCGTGGCTGTTTCTGCCCATACCCAGAGAGGGTTTCCTTGTTCTTACTGTGGGGCCTTCTTAGAAGTAATTAGCTTTAGGTGTTTACAACAATGTTGTTTAGAATTTGCTAAGCTTTCTAAAAAGTCTAGAACCACATTTATTGGACATGTTTTAGATAGAGATTCATTCATTGGATTAATTGACCCTGTTATCTGTAGAATCATCTTAAGATGATAATAAGAAAGTTGTAGATAACTCACTTATCCATCTTTTGTTAAATTTTCATGGCATTTGGCCAAATTTTTTGTGAGTTATGACTGTTCTAAGTTGGTCATCAGAAATTATAGTTCTCTGAAATTTCTAGGACCAGATTTGATAAATGTGACTGTTTGACACTTTTAACTTGGGAATCATGCTGGGATGATTAAATATGAATTGTAGACAATTGCATAAGCTTTCCAAATTGTCTTGTGGCATGTAAATTGGATTTGTAAATCTCCAGTTATGGTCAGTTTACTTTGCTGCTGTATAGTCTCAGTTTTACTGAAATATGAGTGCTTGTGTGAATGCTTTTGTAGCATAGTTCTTGTTGATTATTTAGGTGCTAGGTTCTTAACTAAAGATGAGCAATTGTATAGTTAGGTTCTTTAAACTTGGTAAGTTAAAGTGATTTGAATAGAACTTAAGTAAACTAATATGCCATGCTTGATGTAGTTGCTATCTCTATGTTGGACTTGATGTGAATAGCTTGCTCTCTAAGTACTCATGTCATGTGGTGTAGCCTTGTGCTTGTCTTGAATGTTTTTATGTGATGCATCTTTTATTACCATTCCCCACATTCATGTACTTGCATCGTGTATCTCAATTAGGTACGCTAGATGAACCACGTGCCGGATGGGATGTTGGAGCTGAACCCGAGGAAGGTGCATGGTGAACCTATCCTGATGATGGAAGGACTTAGAGAGTGTCGTCTAACAAACACTAACCTAGTGTTGGATTCCAGGCAAGCCCCGGAGCATTCTAAGTCTCCCATGGTTTTATAAATATCTTGAGTATCTTTTAGTGTTGATGATGCATTAAGTATAGGAATTGGTTGGAATCAATTGTTGCATTATATCCTTACCTTGTCCAGATAAAATCCTATGAATCCTAATTAAGTGTAGGATCGAATGATGCTTAGCTATGCTTAGACTGGTAGAAGTCAGGTGATTTTCTGTCACCTATGAGATGTAGGATGAGCTCTGGTCATGGATGGCTATATTTGCTATCATGGAAAAGAACCATGTGTTAATAATGAAAAGAGACCAGACGGGATGATGGTAGTGCAGAAACAAGGCATGGAGGTCTTGGGTGTGAATCTATCCCCGTTAGTGTTGTTTAAGGACCGATTCATTGTACGTCCTCATGTCATGTTGAACGCAGCCTAAAACTTAGCTGGCTGGATAAGTCGTTCCGACCGTGAAGCCTAGTAGCTCGACTCAGGCCGAGATCATGAGCAGTTGGTTGCAATCTGGATGGTAGTAAGGATGTGCGGAGAGCCATTGGCGTAAGCCCATGGGCGGGTTAAGTCATCGAGCACTCATGGCAGAGTGGTTCTCTGATTTAGCGACACTGATCGTACCCGCGACTCCTGAATTGTACCAAAGGTGACTTGTTTGCGACCCTGATGGGGGAAGTAGGGTTTGTGTTAGGAATACCCCTCCAGCTGGATAGGAATCGATTTGAATCGCCGTCTCTCCCGGATAATGAGAACTTGACTGAGCAGCGGCAACATAGATTCACTAAATTGAAAGATATGGTTAAATGATGATTATGATGACAATGATGATGATGATGATGATAATGATAATGAGCCATGAAATACTTGATATGGTTATTATTATTTGCAACTTATTCAAGTGATTGATTAGTACATGTGCTAATATAGATGGTAGGTAATGGCTAAAAGTCACTGCTAGTATAGGTGAATAATAATAATGATTACTCAAGCTTTTATGCAAAATGGTTGTCTAGCAAGATCAACTGATAAAGCCTTACATACTCCTTAGTGTCATTTTATTTCTGGTTTATGACAGATAAGTCTAGCTGAGTACATTCGAGTACTCAGGGTTTATCCCACCATGTTGCAGGTGAAGTTCTCAGCCTGTTGAAGGTGGTGGCTAACCATCGGTGGGCTCGGTGATTCTATATTTACTTCTCATCTATATGTTTTTGTCTGAGGATGTCACTTATGCTAGCGATGTATTTGGAACATATATTAATGTAATCCTTCGAAAGCTATGTTGTTTTCACTAATTGGTTTTGAAACCCAAACTTGTACTATTATTTGTGAACCCATTTGTAATATTATTTCCTGCTGCAACCCTACGTATGTGATGTGTATTTTCTTAATCACATGATCTTGGTTGTGACTGTTGATTTACCAAGGTCTTTCGGGACACTCGGTGAACTACCTGGGTTTATATAAGTGAAAGTATGCACATGTCAACTTGTTAGCTGGGGACAGCCGTACTTGATCTTGTATAAATTGGGTGATTCTGTTACATGTCATATCTTCCAAGGGTTCATGGGAGAAGTGGTTACCTTTGGCTAAATTTTCCTATAATAATAGCTATCAAGAAAGTACCAAGATGGCTCCGTTCAAAGCGTTTTATGGCCGCAAATGTAGAACTCCTTTGAACTAGGTTGAATCTAGAGAAAGGAGATACTACGCATTGATTTTGTTGAGGAGGCTGAACAACAAGTCTGTACTATCCTAGAAACATATGGATGCTACTCAAGCTAGGCAGAAAGCTATGTGGATAAAAGAACAAAGCCCATTGAGTTTGAAGTTGGAGATTATGTTTATCTAAAAGTATCACCGATGAAAGGTGTGCAACGGTTTGGAGTAAAGAGGAAGCTTGCACCTAGATATGTAGGTCCATATCCGATCATAGAGAAGAGTGGGAGAGTAGCCTACAAGATAGAATTACCTTATGAGATGAGAGCTATCTTCAATGTTTTTCATGTATCTCAATTAAAGAAATGTCTCCACGTTCCTAAGAAAGAGTTTCACTTAGAAATGTCAAGTTGAAATCAGATCTAACCTATGAAGAGAGGCTAGTGTGGGTTATTGATACTAAAGAGAGAGTAACCTAGAGTCAGGTGGTCAAGTTTAATAGGTCATGTGGAGTAATCAAAGTAGTGAGAGCGAAGCAACGTGGGAACAGGAAGATTATTTGAAGGATGTCTACCCTACCTTCTATTCAAAATGGTACGCTTTTCAAATCTCGGGACAAGATTTTTATAAAGGGGAGGGTTGTAACACCCTAGGTGTTAGGCTTTCATAATTGCACTTGCATTGCATGAGCATAAGCATCTTTCATTCATGCATAAGCATCTTTCATTCATGCATAAGCATTTTCATATGAAACATTGCTATGAAACATGTGAAACATACTATTGGTCTTCTATGTTTCATTGTAGGTATGCTTTATGATCATGTGTGACTAATCCAAGTGGTGATGTTTGGTCACTAAAACACCTTAGCTACACTTAGGATGTCTAATGGAACAATGTTCATGTGGATCATCTTACCTAATTAAGCTCCTAAGTGATGACATGCTTAGTGTGACCTAGGAAGTACTTATGTGTGACCAATGTATGAAATGCTTATGGGACCTTAGGGGTACCCTAAACATGTTTAGAATGTCATATGGAATAACTTTGGTATTCATGACTAAGGCTAGTTGGTCTCTAAGTCATATCTATAGTGTAAATCACCAATTTCAAGTTGCATGTTAGACTGGAGTTGAACGTCACTTTAGAAACTTTGCGTGGATGTGCACCCTAAAACAAAGTTGTAGCACTCAAGTAGTTTAACAACTTTTATTTTTAGGTCATAGGCTAATTCAGCCCCTAACATGCTTGAAAATTGGCTCACATAAATCAATGCAGTAGTCGTTTGAAACTTGAAAAAAAATTCGAAGTCTTTCAATGCTTTTCAGATTTCGTGTAGGGTACTTTGGTGCCTTATAGTTTGAAAACCAGTGGCGATCTAGACTAAGTTGGTATTGGCAATGTTGGAGTACTCACTTAGCTCTATCACATAGTGCATTTGGTTGATCACTAAGTGTCATGGTATAGGAAATTGGAGGGGGAGAAAATGCTCTGTCGGACGTTTGATGATGGGCCTGATAGCCATCTCGGCCGGGCCATCGTGGCCGACCACCGTTAAGGCCATTGGTGCTAGGTGGAGACCATATGCTAGCAGTCATCCCCACTAGTCAGGCCATCATGGCCACATTGAACGTCCCGCGCCAGCTGCTTCATTTGCTGGCCTCGTCTGCTCCTCCTCGCCTCGTTTGAGCCACGCAAAAGCGAAGCGCTGAGATCGCCATCACCACCGAGAGCTCTGGCATCTCATAGCTCCTTCGTTGTACTGCCATTCCTTAATTGCTTGTGCATGTAGATGCACCCTACTCTGCTCTATGCCCTCGACCTAGTTTGTAGCCCCGTTCGAGCCAAGGTGATGAGCCATCTCCGGTGCGTCCGTGCTTCAACCTCTAACACCTATCGACACGGGAGGATGAGAGAATCACGAAGGTGGGGTCGGTTTCATCAGGAAAGCTCACCATCGGCTGAGCTAGCATCGGTCAAACCTCCTCCCCTATCTCTATTCGGCTGACGAGTGGGCCTGTTGACTTCTGGGTCCCACGTGCCAGCGGCTGAAGCATTAGGTTTTGTTTTATTCTTTTCTAGAATTTTGTGCTAAATTTGGAAAAATCATATCTAGAGCTAGGAGTGTCCAAATTGAGTGAACCAAATTTTGTTGGATTCCTCATGAAGTGTAGTATTTGATAAAAATATGAAATTCACTGTTTCTATTATTTTTCTAGGAGAATAAAATAGAGCTAGATAAATGCTTTTTAAATGGGTTTAATCTTGTAAAATGTATAACTTGAGCTAGGAAAGTGCTAAAATGTGATTCCAATTTTGTTGGTCTTGTCTTGTCATGTACTACTTGGGAAAAATATTGGTTGCACAGTGATGTTGCTAGAAATAGGAGTTTAGCTATTTATCTTAAATAAATGCTAGATTCTTAGTGCTATTCTTCATGGTAAAAACATGTATCCAATGAGCATGAAATTTATTGCATAATGTTCTTGTGCTATGATGAAGCTAAGAAAAATATGAATTCTATTCTTTGACACTTTTCAATAGGATTTCCTATTTTTGCTACTTTAAGCCCAGCTGGCTTGTCATTTTTGCATAGGATTTTCTACTTGTTCAAATGCTATGAAATTTATACAGTAGCCTATTGGGGACATGTATAAGCTACTATATACTTTTGCTATATGTTTATTATTTCACCTATTTATCTAAATAAATTAATAAATGCACTGAAAAGAAGTTATTTAGGAATGGCCACTATATTTTCTAGTACTCATTTGATGTATGTTAACTGTTTGTAACATTGGTAGTACTCAAAGTACCATTTTTGTATGTAGCGAAATATTATTTTCCTAAAATTCACTTATAGTGACTTTTTCTAGATAGATTCTAGAGTTAAGCAAATTTTATGGTGAAGAATGATGTTTTTTATGAATCTTGTCTATAACAAAGTTGTAGATAACTCACTTATCTAGCTCGTGTTAAATTTTTATGGCATTTGGCCAAATTGTTTGAGTTATGAATGTTCTAAGTTGGTTTTCAAAACTTGTTGTTCTCTAGAATTTAGGGACTAGATTTGAGAAATGTGACTGTTTGACCCTATTAACTTGGGAATCATGCAGAAATGATTAAAGATGAATTGTATCTAACTTCATAAGTTTTCCTAGATTGTCTTGTTGCATGTCTTTTGGGTCAGTACAACTCTAGTTATGAGTTAAACTAGCAGCTATTGTCTGCAGCCCTGAATCTGTGAATGACTTGATTGCTTTATATGAGTTGATGTGATAATTTAGATGCTTAGGCTGATTAAGATAAATTGCTAGTTGTAGGTGCTAGACCTCTTACAGAAGATGAACAACTTTATCTTAGGTTGTTAGAGCTTGGTGAGTGTGTAGTTCTTGTTTTCAAGAAGAGATATGCACCTACTCAGTAAAGTAAATATTAATCTTGTATCATCATGTCATTTATGTGTCCACCTATACATGGTTGTACATTTCATCATCACCTTCCATCTCTTTTGTATTCATGACTCTTATGTTGTGCATATGCATGCAATAGGTGTTTCAGAGGGAGTCACTCTTCTGGAATTTGAACAAGGACTTCTGAAGGAGCAACAGCAAGTTCAGGAGCAGGAGGTGTAGGCCCAAGAAGGAGGAGTCAATGAAGAAGAAGTTCTTGAGTGTCCCGATCACCAACCTTCCTCTTTTCTGAAAGGCAAGCCCCAGAGCATTCTAAGTCTCCTATGTTTTAAAAATATTACTTTGAGTATCTTTATATGTTTGATGCATTAAGTTATAGGAGTTGGATGCAAACACTTGTTGCATACCTATCTCTTCCTTGTCTAGTAAATGTACCCTGAATCCTATTTAGGTCTAGGAGCGAATCAATGCTTAGCCCTGCTAAGACCTGATAAAGTCAGGTGATTTCCTATCTCCTGCAAGATAGGATGATATCTGGACACTGGTTGGCTATATTTGCTATCAGTGGAAAATAACTATGTGTTAATAATGAATGGAGACCGGGCAGGATGTCGATAGAGAAACAAGGCATGGAGGTCTTGGGTGTGGATCTATCCCCGTCTATGTCGGTTAAGGGACCGATTCACTATACGTCCTCATGTCATGTTGAATGCATGCCTATCACTAAGTTGGTCGGATAACTCGTTCCGACCATGAAGCTGAGTAGCTTAACTCAGGTCAGAAGCCGATAAGTGAATGTGCACACTCTATTGGTAGTAAGGATGTGTAGGGAGCTATTGGTGTAAGTCTAAGGGTAGATTGACATCCTCACAGAGTGGATTCCCTGAGAGTGCAGGCACTGCTCAGGCCCGTGAATTTAGTTCTTGAGCTATACCAAAGGTGACCCGAGGCGACCACTGATCATGTTGCTTGGGTGTGTGTTAGGAATAATTCCCCAGCTGGGTAGGAATCATTTGAGTCGCCTGTCTCTCCTGGATAGTGAGAACTTGACTGAGCAGCGGCAACATAGAGACACTTAATGGAACTTGATGGTTATAATGATGATGATGATGTCACAATATTACACCGGATATGGTTACTATTGTTTGGATTCTAATCAAGTGCTTGCTTTAGTACAGGTGCTAATCTAGAAGACATTTTAATTGGTAACTTGCTGCTTAACTAAAAATTTAATTTATGCTCTTGTATCATTAAAGCTTTTATGCAAAATGGTTTTGTCAAGTGAGATCCACCGATAAAGCATTGCATACTCCTTGGTGTCATTTATTTTTGGTTTACGACGGGTAATTCTAGCTGAGTAAATTCTCGTACTCAGGGTTTATTCCCTCTTGTTGCAGATGACGTGCTTTATAACGGTTACTGCAAGTATTGTGTCCACCCTGCTAGTGATGAAGACTAGATCATGGGCATGATCTCCTATGTTATCTTATCATGATGTTTTTGCTAGATATGACTATGGAACTGGCTTGTATTTGAACTAAGCGTGTGTGAGGATTTCCAATTACTTTGCTTCCGCTATTTGTGAACTCATATTGTAATAACTATGTGAACTCCGATGTACGAGATACTTGTGAACTACTTGTGAAATGGATGTAATATGTGGCTAGTTATGTTGAATCATGTACGATCTTGGTTGTATGTAGGTTGGTTTGTAATCCTTCATGGTTTTAGTGGACTACCGAGTTTATATGGGCTCAAGTATGATGGTTTAATCCCTTTGGTGATTGCTTTTGTACTTTGCTCTTATAAATTGGTCAGTTCTGTTACAAGCCCTATGACTGGCGCCTTTCTTCATCAGTGATCCATCGAAGTACATCGTCCAGTACTCCTGGTCAATGACTACCGGTGGCTTTTGGACCTCGGTCCACTCTGCAATGAAATTAGACAGCACTTCACACTTGATAGCCGTTCGGGGGGCATACGAAATGCCTTGACCCATCAACTCGAGTGCCCACTTTGCGATTCTTCTCATGGCATCCTAGTTTTGGACAACCTCGCTGAGGGGGAAGGACGTCATGACCTGTCACCGTATGTGGCTCGATGTAGTTACATAGCTTTCTCTTGGCGATAAGGATGGCATATAGGAGCTTCTGGATTTGGGGGTAGCAGGATCTTGGAATCAGATAAGACCTCGCTAATGAAGTACATGGGATGTTGCACTTTGAGGGAGTGCCCCTGTTCTTCTCGCTCCACCACCAGGGCGGCGCTGACCACTTGTGTGGTGGCTGCAATGTAGCGCAAAAGTGGTTCTCCGTCGATCGAAGGGACCAGGATCGAGGCCTTTGTTAGAAGCTGCTTGACCACATCAAGTGCCTCCTAGGCCTTGGGCATCCATTCGAAATGGTTGGCCTCCTTTAGAAGCCAATAGAGGGGGAGACCTCATTTGTCGAGGCACGAGATGAAGTGGCTGAGCAGTAGTGAGGCACCCTGCAACTCGTTGTACCCCCTTTATGTTCTGAATCAGGCCCATCCTTATGATGACTGAGATCTTCTCTAGGTTGGCTTTGATGCCACACTCAGAGATAATGAAACCTAGCAGCATGCCCCTTGGGACCCCAAAAACAGCACTTCTCAGGGTTGAGCTTAATGTTGTTTGCTCGAAGATTTGTGAAGGTCTACTCAAGGTTGGCTATGACCTGGTCAATCTATTTGAACTTAACCACTGATGTCATCCATGTAGGCCTCAATGGTTTGCTCGATGAGGCCCCTGAAACATTTGAGCATACAATGCTAGTACGTAGCCTTAGCATTCTTCAGACCGAACTGACATTGTAACGTAGCAGAACATTCTGAATGGGGTGATGAAAGATGTCACTGAGCTAGTCAGACTCTTTCATCATGATTTGATGGTACCCGGAGTACACATCAAGGAAGCTAAGGGTTTCACACCCTGAGGTTGAGTCGACTACTTGGTCTATGCATGGCAAAGGAAATGGATCCTTTGGACATACTTTGTTGTGACCCGTGTAGTCAACACACATTCTCTATTTCCCACTCTTCTTTCGTACAAGAATGGGATTGGCTAACCACTCAGGGTGGTATACTTCCTTGACGAACCCAGCCACCAAAAGCTTCACAATTTCCTCGCTGATGGCCCTACGCTTCCCCTTGTTGAAGCGACATAGGTGCTGCTTCACCGGCTTGGATCCTGGCCTAATCTTCAAGGCATACTCGGTGACTTCTCTTAGAATGCATGGCATATTCAAGGGTTTCCATGCAAAGATATTTCTATTGGCGTGGAGGAAGTCAATGAACGCGCTTTCCTATTTAGAGGAAAGAGTCAGGCCAATGTGTACCACTTTGCCTTTGGAGCCACTAGGGTCTATGAGGACCTCCTTGGCACCCTCTATAGGCTCAAAAGACTCGACCAACCGCTTGGGGTCGGGTGCTTCTTTGGTGACCTCCTTCCTAATGGCCGCGAGCTCTTTGGAGGCAACGATTGCCATGGCATGTTCGTAGCACTTGTCCTCACACTCATAGGCGTGCTGGAAGGAGGTGCCAATGGTGATAACCCCGCATGGTCCAGGCATCTTTGACTTTAGATAGGTGTAGTTGGGGATGGCCATGAACTTCGCATAGCATGGACATCCCAGGATGGCGTGGTAGGTTCCATGGAACCTGACCACCTCAAAGGTGAGGGTATCCATCCTATAATTGGATAGATCCCCAAAGGTGATGGGCAGATCGATTTGCTAAACTAGCATGACCTGCTTTCTAGGCATGATGCCATGGAAAGGCGCTCCAGTCGATCAGATGTGTGATTGGTTAATGCCCATAGCGTCGAGCATTTCAGCGTACATGATGTTGTGGCCGCTACCTCCATCCATCAGTACCTTGGTGAGCCACTTCGTGTCGATGATCGGATCAACCATGAGCGGATATCTCTGTAGTTTTGGGATACTCTCTGGGTGGTCAGTCCAATTAAAGGTTATGGCAGACTTCGACCATCGGAGGAAGGTAGGCATGGCCGGCTCAGCCATATAGACCTCATGACATTCAATATTCTAGCGGTGCTTGGAGTCATAGGCCACTGACCCTACGAAGATCATGAGGTAGCCATCTAGTGTTAGAAAGCCACCATCATTCCCCTCGATGTCGTCTGTGATCGGCTTGGGGTCCCCCCTGTGCTCCCCCTTGTTGGAGCCTCCGAACAAGAATCGCTTCAAGACGCCACAGTCCTTGTAGAGATGCTTGATAGGGAAGGCATCATTTGGGCATGGCCCTTTGAGCAGCTTCTTGAAGTGGTTTGGGGTACCCTCTATGGGCTTCTCACCCCCATTACGGTCGGCGGTGGCCACGAGCGAGCCCTTGCGCCACTTGTTCTTCTTTCTAGGGCGGTTGGAGGCACCTTCGCTAGTGTCCTCGTCCCGCTTCACCTTGCCATTGAGGCAGTCGAAGATCGCTCTAACTACCTCCTCGCCCGAGGCATGGCTAGTGGTAATGTCGAGGATCTCCTTGGCGGTTCGCGGGCCCTTACATCCTAGCTTATGGACCAAGGACTCACAGGTAGTCCTAGATAGGAATGTTCCTATGATGTCGGTGTCGGCGACATTAGGTAGCTCATTGCACTGCCAGGAGAAGCATCAGATGTACCCACAAAGGGTTTCCCTAGCCCTCTATCAGTAGTTATTGAGATCCCATGAGTTCCCAAGAAGCTTGTATGTGCCCTAGAAGTTTCCCATGAAGATCTCTTTCAGGTCCACCCTAACTTTGGATTCTATTGGGCGAAAGGTGTTCCAACCATGTTCGTGTCGAATCAGCCAGGAACAATGGAAGGTTGCGGATAATGAAATCATCATTATCCGCTCCACTAGCTTGGCAAGCAAGCCTGATAATCCTCGAGCCATAGCCCTGGGTTTTGTCTCCCAGAGTACTTTGGGATATTGGTTGGTGGTCGGTACCATGGTGGAAAGGTGGCGTTGAGGATGTGCCGGCCAAAGGCCTAAGGTCTCGAAAGGCTAGGGCTTGGGCTTTGGTCCTTGCCAGCTGTCGTAGCGTCTGCCACAACGAGGGTGGTAGCCATGGCTATCCCCCTCCCTCGCATCCCCGTGGGCATGCCTATGGGCATCAAGGGTGTCGTGTGTGTCATGGTGGTGGCTGAGATGCTCATGCACCAGGACTGCGGCACGCGGCCTACCACCTTGCGGCACTTGGTGGACTGATGAGTCCTTGATGGGTCGCTACGAGGGCATGCACTGGCTAGCGTCGAGCTCTCAGTCTGCTACGCTACCGCACATGCTCGAGTAGCATGTGAATCTCATGATGGGCCCTATGATTCCTTAGGTGTCACGGGCCCTGAAAGTCCCCGACGCATGGCCAGCACGTAGCAGCGATGTTCTCGCTTGCATGAGCGAAGTGTGGGAGCACTTCATCATCCACGATGATCCTCCAGTTTGCATCGTGGGCCATGGTGCGAGCACGCCCACCATCTCTGTGGTGCTCGATCTCTCGATCAAGCTCCATGCGTTCCTGCTCGAGCTAGAGTCATGCTTCCTCGAGCTCTTAGTGTCGGGCCTTTAGTTGCTCCACCCATAGGCAAGGTGGGCCCCTACATCCCCCTCAGCCTCATCGTCTAGGTCATTCATTGGGGTAGCCTTGTCCTCAAGGATGCTTTTGACATGTCCCTTAGGGGTACCTACCATGAAACATTCACGAGAGGGGTGATGGCTCCCCCTGCTAGAGTTAGAGCTAGAGGACGACTTTGATTCTTTTGTGAGGAGTTCATGGAAAAACTCTGCAACATATTCAGTCATCCCCATGAACTCATTGTTCGTAGGGGATGGAGGCATGCGTTGTGCCACAAGGTGGCCAACGGTCTCTATGGCATTGTGTAGACCTGAGCGGGAGCACCATCAGGGCGCTCTAGATGAGGTATTCTGGAGAGAGTGGCTCTCCTCTAGCAAGCTATGTCAAGACATTAGCAAACAAGAAGCTGAGGTGGTGTAGGTCCTCCTAGGATGGTTAGGGTCCTAGGAAGGCACCGAGCTGGCGCACTAATCTCCTGTAGTCAAAGCTGAGGAGCTGGTCGCTCCCAAGGGCGTGGGCCTTTGGTGCATGCAGATGCAGCTCCTCAAGCGCCTCAGTGATTGCGTCGAGGCTGGTGGAGCGGAGAGGTTGGATGATGGTGGGAGCCTACGCTAACTCTCCCTCTATCGTGACGAGGAAGTCTAGATCTTCGAAGCACATGTGCGTGCCCGGGACCCAGCTGACGTTGCGACTAGCCATCCGAAGCCTGGTGTGGAAGTCGAGTCACGCAAAAGGCCCCCACCTGGCACGCCAACTATCGGTGTTTCGAGTCACCACCAATGAGTAAATTTCTAATATTGCACGTCTGGCTCGGATGGTGTGCTTAGAGGACACGAGATTTATACTGGTTCGGGCAGAATGTCCCTATGTCTAGTTCATCACTGCTGCTCGTGTTACTAGCACTAAAAGTTTATAGTAGGGGTTACAAACGGGCGAGAGAGAGAGGTCCCAAGTCTCTAATGGAAGGAATGAACGGGTGCCGAGAACTCGGTTGCTCCTCAGCCATGTGCTTGTGTTGTGATCGGTTCGAGGTTCGATGGGTTCATGATGGTTTGATTGGGTCTGGTGTGGATCGATTGTTCGATGATCAGATGCCCCTCATGGGGTGCCCTACTTTCTAGTTTATAGGCCAAGGGAAAGCACGAGTTACAGCGGAGGAAATAAGGAGAGCGAGTGAGAGAGAGAGAGGATGTCCTTTAGGATCTCTGGGTCCTTATCCTTCATGTAGGTCCCGCTAACCCTATAGATGTCAACAAGGATGGCTCCACATCGCGGCCCTATCTGTCACTGGCGCCATGTGCATGCATTATCTGCTGGTCATGGCGCTCCACTCCATCCTGGAAGACGTCGTGGTGAACTGACGCTCCTATCAGTGTTCGTATGAGGGTTAGGCATAACAGCTCTGGTATGCCCGATGTTGTTCCTAATGTGAACCCTCAGGTATGGCCTGTCATGGCTATGGGTTACATCGGGGCGTGCTGGTCTCTTCCCTAGCGTTAGAGCTTTAACCCAGTCCTATACACTTAGACCTAGAGTGGTTGGCAATGGCATGGGTCTCCATCGGGTGAGACAAAGTATGCGGCCTCGGGGTCGGGCAAGGCGAAGCCCGTGGCCTCAGGGTTAGGCAAGGCGGAGCCTGTGGCCAGAGGCCGAGCAAGGTGGAGCACAAACCTAAGGGTCAGGCAAGGTGGAGCCCATGGCCTTGGAGATTGGGAGAGGCGGAGCCAGCCCTTAGAGGTCGAGCGAGGCGAAGCCCATGGCCACGGTGTCGGGTGAGGCAGAGTCTGCGACCTCAGAGTCAGGCGAGGCGGAGCCCGCGGCATCAGGGTTGAGAGAGGTGTAGCCCACAGCCAGAGGCTAGGCAAGGCGGAGCGCAAACCCAAGGGTCGGGCAAGGCGAAGCCCGCGGCCGTGGTGTTGGGCAAGGCGGATCTTGTGCGCCTAGGGGTCGGTTGGAGTCGTAGTCGCGCTCTTGACTGCATGGATGAATCAATGTTGATGGCCATTAGCTCCTCCTCTTCGGATACCATAGTATTGGTCCCCAACATGAAGAGAGATGGAAACAAAGTGGCTAATGCATTAGCTAGTTTAGTGGCAATGGAAATGTTATGAGGTTCAATGGAAGGACGCACCTACGTGTGCTATTGATCTCCTCGGGAATGATTGTAACTTTGTGCTGCCTAGCTAATAAAGCCTCTCTTTGCTCGCAAAATAAATAAATAAATCATAGTTTTTTATAGATTTGATCAAACTTAAGTTCACAGGCTGTTAAGACCAAATCTCCATAAGAAATGTATTATCTTCTTTGGACAGGTAATCCTCCACAGCCCCTTCCAACACTGATCATCCCCTTCTTATTGAGGACGCAGAAGGTTCTGTCCTATTTACCCAGCTTCTCCTTTTGTGCTCATAGTACAACTTATATGCTGATTTCACCATGAAAAGTTCATTTTTATTATAGTGCCATGCTAGCATATCATCCGTACCCTCATGTACTAGAATACCCTATTGCGGACTAAGCCAATTTTGTGGGAGTAATAAAGGTGCATTGGGTTGAGGCCCTAGGAGCACGGTGAGAACGATGTGGCGAACCATGCCTATACGTCGTTTCGTATGCCGCTCTACTTGGGGCAGTCTGGTGAGGGATGTGCTAGTTCTCGAGCGGTGTTCATTGGGCGCCGGCCCGTGCCTAGAAATCTTGTGAGTACAGATGTACACACTCTGCAGAGTTAATACTATGCTTATAGTCGCGATTCTTTGGTCAAGATCAGTTCCTGTGTTTGGACCCTTTTAGCTTCTCTTATGCTTTCTTCTCTTCCCCAAAGATAGGTCTGGCTTCAGGGCATTGAGATGATAGTCGTAAGGAGGCCGCCTTGTCGCTTAGACTGAGAGAATGAGGGTGATGTGAGGGATGATGAGTGGTGAGATATGATGTTGAGTGAATGGTGAGAAGGATAGTATGGGTTGGGTTTAGAGGAGATATATTATATATTTGATACTATTCCACATGCGCTAAGGATGTAAACTACAACCAAGCTATTAAGATCACTAGATCCCTTTAGTTTCTATTTTTCAATAAAGCATATTGGTGCTGACCATGGCCTACACAACATCTGATGGTGTTCAAATTTCTCAACTTGTAGTGGTGTTAAGGATAGTAGTTGGTTTGTGGTCTACTCTCAAGGATGCCCGTGGTTTGAAGAATCTCCGAGCTTTGCTGCTATGATTAGGATTTCGGTGTTTTGCTTGATTTTAGCCGAGAGGGCTTATATCCAAACTATTGCAATATACTCATTTATGTAATGTGATGTTGTATGGCTTTGTAATCAACTAAAAAGTGGATGCCCGTGATAGCTGAGATATCCTAAAATTATTACAGAAGGGCGGGAGAGTCAGAATATTTCAAGTTTTGAAATCCTAGTTTGTTTCATAAACCGAAATCGAAATATATACCAACAGCAATGTCTAGCTCGCAGTAGCAACATATAAGTATATAAAAACAAATCGGCTGAAAAAGTTAGGCTTGGTAAAATTCCCATGGTGTGGTCGTGTAGAAAAGACCGAAGTTTAGAAGAAAAAAGCTCTACTTGAGGCTTATTTATAGTGAATCGGTCTATTTGGAACTCGAGTAATCAGTCCTCTCTGATCACTCAAGCAATTTGAGGGAACAAATCACATAAATAGAACCAAAATGAAATTCTGAGTGATTGAGGACCTACGGTCACACGAGTAATCCTATAGGCCAAATTACTCGAAAATCAAAACAAACTAAATTTGTGTGAAACAAACATTAATATCACTCAGATTATGCAACACTTACATCCACCATGAATTGGGACAAAGAAAAACAATAAAAAATAAACATAATACAAAGAAATTATTACAAATACAAAGAAACCAAAAAATATAATCAAAGTACAAAGAACAAAAAATTTCTATAGATTGCAAAAACCAAAAATAATCTGAGGACATTGCATGAACAAAACCAATCAAAGAAAATAAATATAGTACAAAGAACAGAAAATTTACAAAGAACAGAAAATTTCGATGGAACAAAAAACCCAAAAAATTCTATGAATTGTAAATTCAAATAAATTCTGAGAGCACTGTTCATGCAAAAAAAATCAAAATAAAAGTACATTCAAACTAAATAAGTTTTGAGGACATTGCCTCAATCAAAATAGACCAAAGAAAACATAGTCCATTAAAAATATAAGCCAAATATGTACCTAATAAACTTCTTTCGCTTAGTACTAGTTACATAAATAATGCTAGGAATTACACCTGATCAACCACTGTAAGTGTAGTTCAACTCTAGTGTAAGTACAAAATTAATCCATAGTAACATGATAGTAAATTAATTAAGGTATTTATCAGGTGGGGCCATTCTTTTTTACTATATACATATTTTTCTACTAAATAAAATCCAACTGACATGTGGTATAATGGCGTGTTTTCCAAAATTCAGTTGACATGTGGGACCAACAAGTCAGCCACAAAAAGGAGCACAAACGACGCACCCAAGAGTGAGCACAAGACGGACGCTGCAGATCGAACAAAGATCAAATCCAGACGGCCAAAAAATTTGTGTTATGGAGCCAACCGTTTCACATAGGAAAAGGATAGCCACAACTACAAAAAGGATTTATAGCAATGCCCCCTTTTTTGTAGGGGCGGCTTTATATTGAGCCGCCCCTACAAATGGTGCTCAAATGAGCCGCCCCTACAAAGCCATTTGTAGGGGACTACTAGTGTTATCAGCCGTTCCTACAAATAGCTTAATTTGTAGGAGCGGCTCTATATCTAGCCGCCCCTACAAATGTGATTCCCTACAAATAGAAGTCGAATAGTAAAAATAAAGCACTAAAATTTGAATTTTTTCAAACGACCTCGGATGAAGAAATGACCAAAATAAAAGTTGTAGATCTCAAAAAGTTATGAAATTTTATTGTTTACAACTTTTTCATTTGAAATCATTTACTACTTCAAAATGTTGTTTGAAATTTAATTTTAAAATTATTGAAGAACTCTGATTTCTCTTTTTAATCTGTAGCTAAAACTTGTAAGTAGTTTTTTTTGTGAAAATTATAACTAGTCTTTCTCCCTCATACTAACTTCAAATTTGATAATTTTTTTGTAAAATTTTATAAAATCATGCTTCGTCAATTTATTTTGTTCTTATAGCTATTATTTTGTCCACCTTTTCATGTGACGGTGTTTTATATATTTGAATTTTGAATTTAAAAAATAGCAATTTCAAAGGTCATTTTGAAATATTAAATGATTTTAGCTGAAAAAAGTCATTACATAAAAGTTGTAAAACTCATCAAGATCTACAACTTTTATTTTGATCATTTCTTCATTGACAAAGTGGTAGTACCATTGTTCATAAAATTTACATATGTCTCTTATAGTTCTACATCTCTTATAGTTCACATGTAAATTTTATAAATAATGTTGCTACCACTATGTAGGATGGTCAAATAACTAAATAACCAAAATAAAAGATGTAGATCTCGAAAAATTATAGAACTTTGTAGTTGGCAACTTTTTTATTTGAATTCATTTTGTCCAGGAAAACTATGTTTGAATTTCTCAAATTTGAATTTTAAAATTTTCAAATGACGTCGGATGGACAAACAACCAAAATAAAAGTTGTAGATCCAAAAAAGTTATACAGCTTTGTAGTTGACCACTTTTTCATTTGAAATCATCTTGCCAAGGAAAACTATATTTGAATTTCTAAAAATTTAAAATTTGAATTTTTTAAACGACCTTGGATGGACAAACAACAACAACGAAAGTTGTATATCTTGAAAATTTATGAAACTTTATAGTTGACAATTTTTTCATTTGAAATCATCTTGTCATAGAAAACTACGTTTGAATTTCTTAAATTTAAAATTCAAAATTTTTAAATAACCTCGGATGGAGAAACTACTAAAATAAAAATTGTAGATGTCCAAAAGTTATAAAACTTTATAGTTGATAACTTTTTCATTTGAATTCTTTTAAGGCCTCAAACAATCAATTTACACTTGGTTTAGGATAATATGTGGGGAACTAAAATGGATTATAGACATAAGTGAGTGTGAGGTGCAGTGGTAGGAGACGGTTTGCATGAGGGGAGGTCGTGGGTTCGAACCACCGCAGGTGCGAGGCGTGTGGTAGACCGCGGTGGGGGCCTCCCCGGATTAAAAAAATATCCTATTTTTAGGTATTTTTCGTGAATTCTGGTGTCCCTACAAATCATCATCCGCTTCTAGAAATCGATCTATTGGGGCGGCTGGCCAATCACCCCTACGAACCGGCCATTTGTAGCCACGGTTGCTTAGGGACGGTTGGCCAAACCGCCCCTGCAAACCCTCAAAAACCGTTCCTAGAAATCGTTAGTGGTGTAGTGAGCTTTTGTGTATTTATAACTTATTACATTTCCACTCTTGGAAGCTCGCAGCAATATTTAGAAAGCGGCCTCCGAAGTTTTTTTTTTTTTTTTTAACCGAGGGTTGAACCCCATTTCCATTACCAAGATAACGGAAATACAGTAACTGAGAGTAGCAACAGACATCAAGAAACTGGAAAGATAGACATCTAAGACCAAAAGCCTGAACTTACTACACCTGAACCACTAAAATGCTAAGCTCTGCATACCCTAACACAGGGGAGCCAAGGAACATTCTCCAGGACCTACCAACAAGCTAGGTCTAACTGAGTGTTATAGTGAAACATATTTTTGTAATAAATACATTAAGAAATATAGCTGCGGATGATATCGGTTTGAACTGATTGAAAAGTAAGATGTGCAGTTATTTGGCATGGATGGAGTATGATGGGTCGAGAAGGTCAATACATGGTCCGATCTATCGGCCTAATTAACATGTTCAGTTTTGCAACTGATTGTGTTATTGTCTATATCGTGTCTTCCATTGTGTCACAACAAAATCTCCCTGTCCCACTATATCCAACTTCATATTTGTTTAGTCATACAGAGGTCGTGACAACAGGTTGCTTATTTGATTTGATACCAAGTTTAGTTTGCCGCCCGCCGGCAACTCGCTTTTCGTGAGCAATGCAAAGCACATACTTACAGTATGACCACCAGCTTGTATTCGCACACGCTAAGAATGACGACGAGCAAAGCAGACGTGGCACGAGATGTTGATGAGGGTCGCAAACCCTATTGGACTAGCTAGCGTGCAGTGTCTTGCTAGCTGAAATGCTGATGAAGGTCAACGTGTTAATGTTTTCTTTAGGAGTAGTAGATGAGCCATCCAGCTAGTTAGCTGACCTTCTGGACCCGTTATGAAAGGTTTATTTTTCAAACAACTCTTCACTTCTAAAAGGTTTATCTTGTAAAACAAACTAGGCAGTTCCAAAGATGCAAAGAAAGTGCACGTCGAGTATCACAGAACGCTACATCATATCATAAAAACAAAAAAATCAAAGTCGATTGGCATATGACAACTTTTCGTCTAGCCTTGAATTGAAGTACACAGACCACTAAAGTTTCATAGTCGTAGAAAAATGCATGCAAGGGCGTGGGAGTCACAATAATCTATCTATAATACACACGATTCGGTCATGTTATGCAGAACTCCACAATCCGCCTCTTTCTAGTTTTTGACAGTCCACGATTTAGCTTGTCCCAACTGGATTAAAGTCCCTGTTTTGCAAGGATTCGATAGCGTTTTCTTTGGGAGAAGTTGATTCTGATTCTTTTAAGAAACATATTTTTTTCCTGGTTTCTACCATCCGGTTCATCAAACTTTAAATGACTAAAGTTTTGGTATATATTCTACTGTTTCTGCGAAAATCAATTTATTTGATAATTGATAAAGATTCTCCGGCGAAACAGTGAGAATTCGTATCAAACGGGCCATAGAATTTCCACATGCGGACATGCCATTCTGTCCACTTGCGATGAATGATGATAAAGGCCGCCAGGCCTCAGGCTGGGCACATTAAACCCGAAAACCGAAAACCGAACCGAACCGAACCGAACCGAAACCGAACCGAAATGTTGGTTTTTCGGTTCTTCAGTTCGGTTTCGGTTTTTGTATTTGAGAACTTCGGTCATCGGTTACGGCTTCGGTTCCCACGTCGAACAGAACCGTAACACCGAGAAACCGAAATGTCAACCCCGTACAGCCGTCCAGACGCAAGACGCGAATCGCACACATGCCACCCTCTCCCACGTATCCCAGGTCCCAGCCCAGCCCACGGCCCAGTTGAGCGCATGCATCGCTGAGAACAATCCCGTCCTCCACAGGCCGACTCCCTCACTCCGACTTGGTCTTCTCCAGTCGAAGTCCCAAACCGTAGCAGGCAGCCCTTCCCAGCCTTTTGGTGGCGGCGCGACACGGCCGCGACCGCGCGACTACGCGAGGAGGGCGGCAGGGTGCGCGCGGCGACGCAAGCAGGGCGGCAGAGGGCGCGCAGCGACAGCGAGCAGGGAGCGCGTGCGCGTGGCCGCGAGGAAGGAGCGGCAGCGGCGGCTACGAGCGACGCGGACAGGGAGCCGCGCGCAGGGGCGGCAGCGGCGAGCCCGAGCGGGCGTGCGGGTGGCAGCGGCTAACGGCTGCAGGCAGCACCGAGCAGGTAGCGGCGAGGCATCGAGCGGCTCCGGCAGCGTCTCTGCATGTGTGACTCCAACCAGTGAGGATTCGGTTAGTACGGTTTAAACCGAAAAACCGATGTACAAAACCGAAACCGAAATGGTCGGTTTTCAATTCTTACTGCAACCGATCGGTTTTGGATTCTTGAGAACCGAAATTTTGCGAAACCGAATAAACCGAACCGAAATATCGATTTAAACCGATTGCCCAGTCTGAGCCAGGCCGGCATCAGTACCTGCCATCTGGTGCTGGTCCGGGTGGTCAGCGAGTAGTAATGGCTTCGCTTTCAAGGTACTTGTCGGCCTCCTCGTGATGGCGACGGGTTAGCTAGAATGAGATGCCGCCCGGCAGGATTTGGTGGAGCGTGACCGCAACCCGTTTGGCAGAGACGCGATTATCTGCTCATTTGTTTACTGCTTTCCACGACGATATTTCAGTCCTCCACAAGCCACAGCCAGCCAAAGCGGTGGCGTGCCCCTGGTGCACACACCTTTTTCAACGCGATCTTCTACGCCGTACTCCGGTGTAGTCACGTGTGCTGGAGATGATTGTCCGTAGAGAACAAAGGCCCGGTTCGACTGACAGAATTTTAGCTGAAACTGATCGAAAAACACTGTTCTGGTTGAATTATTGTGAAAAAAAATTAACTAAAAAAAGAAGTCGAACAAACCGAATATGGAGTAAGTCGATTGAAGCGGAATATAGGCTACAGACTGCGGTACGTATAGTAGTTCGTATTCCGTCGTAAATGGCCTCCGGACCACGGAGTCCGGACAGAGCCACGCGATGTGTCCGAACTTTTTACTATTTTGCTCTTTTTTCGAAAGTTTCTCTCAAATAGACCCCTGGCGGAAACAATTTCAGAAATTGACCCTTGGCTCGGCACCAGAGTGACTGGTGCCGAGCTCGGTGCCACGATCACTGGCGCCGAGGTCCTGGGCACGGGAAAATGGCCTACCAGGGGCTCGGCGCCAGAGTGACTGGCGCCGAGCTCGACGCCAGTCTGAATGGCGCCGAGCCACCTGCATTTAACCCAGCCTGCACTTCTTCTCCGAGCGTTCTTCCTCTTATTTCTCCTCCGTCTCGGATTTTTTTCTCGCCACTTCACCCTATCTCACAATCACCGATAACTTAGAATTTTGGCTAAGTCCCTAAATTTATCGTGAGAAAAATTTTGGCTAAGTCTTTAAATTTACCAAACGTATGGTTAGCCAGCAGAACAGAAGGGTCGATTGGGTCGATTGATGCGCGAGCAGAACAGAAGGGTTGACCTTGCCCTTTGGAGGCCTACGTTTGGTGAGGCCGATGGTTAGCAAGCACATCAAACACCCTAAATTTATTGTGAGATGGATATATAAAATTTTGGCTAAGTCTTTAAATTTACCATGAGATGGACATGCTGAAATTTGTTAAGCCTGGATTTTTACCATGACTTAGACATTGTCAAATTTGATTTTTACCGTGGGACAGACATATGCAAAAATGTCAGCTCGGGGAAGAAGTGCAGGCTGGGTTGAAAGGATCAAGATGCCCAAGAGGGGGGGTGAATTGGGCTAATTCTAAATTCTCTTGCAATAATCAAATCCTACGGATAGCCCAATTAACCCATTGTGCTTAGAAAAGTGTTTATATCAAACTAATGCACAACAACCTCACAACCTAAGTTCCAAACTTACTCTAGCAAGCAATTCTATGGATGTAAAACAAGTATTGAATTGCTCAAAGTAAATGCTCAAAGTAAGTGCTCAAAGTAAATAGAGAGAGTAAGGAACGCGGCGATGTTTTGCTGAGGTATCGGAGAGTCGCCACTCCCCACTAGTCCTCGTTGGAGCACCCGCGCAAGGGTGTAGCTCCCCCTTGATCCGCGCAAGGATCAAGTGCTCTCTACGGGTTGATTCTTCGACACTCTGTCGCGGCGAATCACTCAAAGCCGCTCACAACTTGAGTTGGGTCACCCACAAGCTCCGCCGGGTGAACACCAAACTCCCAATCACCACCAAGCCGTCTAGGTGATGGCGATCACCAAGAGTAACAAGCATGAACTCTCACTTGACCACGTGAAGCCTAATGAGAAGATGGATGCACACTTTGCTACTCTTGATTTGCTAGTGAGGCTACTCTCTTGGATTCTCAAATCACAAACACCTCACTAGGACCTTGCTCTTCTTGGCACTCACAAACGTGTTTCTCAGCTGTTGGAATGAGCAAAAGTTACTCCACTCACGAGTGGAGCCTCTATTTATAAGACAGCCTAAAAAACGAACCGTTATGAGCTTCTGCGGGATGACCGGACGCTCCGATCGTTTTGACTGGACGCTCCGGTCAGTTCAACCCGCGAACAGTTTTTAAATGATGACCGGACGCTGCCAGGGTCCGGTCAGTACCGACCGGACGCGTCCGGTCGCTCTTGGATGCTTACTGTAAACGACCGGACGCTAGATACTCAGGGTCCGGTCACCACTGATCGGACGCGTCCGGTCACTCTTTCCCAAGTTTGGACCCTTACTGGAGTCGATCGGACGCTAGCCCTCAGCGTCCGGTCACATGACCTTCCAGCGTCCGGTCACTCCAGACTTGTTCTTCATGGTCAAATGAACTGACCGGACCCTACGGCTAGCGTCCGGTCGCACCGGAGCCAGCGTCCGGTCAGTGTTTGACCCCCCATTCACTTCAAACATTCGAACATATGTGAATGAAGTTTGCTCCATAGGATCTTAGGCATTCATAGGAGCTACCTAGAGCTAATTTAAATAAGTGTGCACCACACCTAACTCACTAGACTCAACTAGGTCAAGCTACCCGTTCATACCCCCCTTCATAGTACGGCCAAAGGAAAAACAAAGTCCTAAACTACTCTAAGTGTCTCTCCAACTCTAATCGACACTTAGAACTAGTTATCCTTAATCTTGTCGTCCATCCTTTGAAAACCGAAATGATTTCCATCGTAGGGGCATGACAACCTCGATTGCCCAATCGATCTCCATTACCATGACCTAACTTAATTGCCTCTGCAAAACACACGTTAGTCATAGTAATCTTGTATTGACATTAATCACCGAAATCCAAGTAGGGGCCTAGATGCTTTCAATCTCCCCCTTTTTGGTGATTGATGACAATACTACCTCGAGTATGTTGTGGAGTGAGGTTTTTGACGGGCTTGGTTCATATAAGCTTTTGTCAATAAGAAGAAAAGAGTTAGTCAAGCTTATATGACCCAAGCCAACACAATGTACTCAAAGGATATGAATTAAGCATGAGTACAAATAACAAAGCTCATTTGCTTCGAAGTATAAACACGGAAGCAAAAGGCAAATGAGCATTACACAAGTGATATGACATATAGATAATGCAAAGTAGAAATCACACATGTCAAATATCACAATCACGTAGATAGCACTATCACATATATATAATAGTATGCATGAAAGTAAACTCCAAATGTATCACACAAATGTAATAGTGTATCACACAAATAAAACTCCAAATGTATATAATAAGCTAATACTAGATAACTCGCTCCCCCTAAGTCTACATACTCAAACCCTCTCCCCCTTTGGCATCAAACACCAAAACCTAAGGGTCGGTCGGTGGGGCTGCAGCGGACGAGTCGGGCGCTGAAGTACGTTGAGCAAGATGGAACTGGGCGCCATCATCATCGGACCCTGAGCTCTGAACTGACTGACCCTCTGAAGTAGGAAGTGTCGCTAAAGCGATCTGGGTCTGAGCTGGGGCTGGTGCTGCCTGTGAAGCTACAAGTATGTCTGTCGTAGGATCTGACGAGGCGATAGACGAGGGGAGCCTCTGAGTAGTCATGATAGCTGGAGCTGCTGCAGACGGACCAGCAGTATGCATGTGAGGCGGAGTAGGCATGCCGATCAACTCGCTGAAAGATGCTCCAAGACTCCTGGAGACTGACGTGTCAGGCACGAATAGCGAGGAAGACTGCTCTAGTGAGAAACCCGTGTGATAAGGAGTGAACTGCGGGGCTACACCAGGTGAGGCTAACCACTGGGACACCTGTACAGGAGGTGAAGTAAACTGAGCTGGAGGCTGTCCCTGACTCTGGAGCCCGATGGGCTGTACTGCTGGAGTCGTCGAAGTGGTAGGAGGCTGTGCAAGCTGGGGCAAAGTCTGTGGCAGTGGGATCCCAATGGCTGTCACTACATGCTGCATGAATCCTATAAGCTGCTACTGCATAAGTAACTGCTGGTGCTGAAGGAGCTGCTGCTGTCGCTGAAACTCGTCCTGACGAGCCTGAAATTGTGCGAAGTTGGTAGTTGTCTCCTGTGCCTGTCGTGTCTGATCCTGCTGCATCCGCTCAAGAATAGCTATGAGAGCGGGGTCTGTCTGCGGAGCAGGTGGTGCAGAACTAGAGCTACCGGCCTCTGCATCATGTCTGCGTGGAGGCATCTGAGGTATAGGTTGGTAGTCATCGTCGGAGCTGTCACTATACTCGCTCAACTCCTGCTGTGCCTCTAGCTCCTCCTCCTCAGTGGCTGTAATCCCTCTAATGATCTCATCCTACTGAGCTGCGGACTCTAGCATGTCGGGACGACGGCTAGGCTGTCTGGGTGCCTGAGGAGTGGTGTGTCTAATCCTCTGTGACAGGTTGTAAGCTGGGAACTCTGTAGTGGCACCTGTATACTCATCCATCATGCCAGGGGGCTTATCAAGCACAACTTTGCGGATGAGGAACGTGATCCAGTGAGTATAGGGAAGCTGCCTGTGACCCTTGAACCCCTCAGCTATAGTATCCTCCATCTCTGAAAGAAGGAGGTCCCAGATGTCAAATACTGTCATCTGCATGATGGCATTGAGAAGCCAGAGCTGTAAGCAAGTCAGGCCCTCCCTGTATCCCAACCGGGGAAGCAGTGTCCTCCTGATGATGGCCTCTAGTATCCTCGCTGTAGGAGTCAAGTCACTGGGGTTCCTGCTTGACCCCTCTCCAAATGGCTCCTTGAAGCAATGCCGCACTAAATCTGTAGGGGGCACCTGCCCTCCATGAGGACGCCTGGGAGGCTCCTGCTGTCCATAGCAAACCTCATGCATCTTTACAGGCTGCTCCTGTAGTCTTAGTATCTCCCTGGCTCTGCCACTAGTCACTCTGTAGTCTTTGCCTTTGAAAGCAAAGTGAATGAATCTGTGATGAGGATCAATGTAGAGCGAGGCATAAAACTGACGGACCCAAGAAGGTACATATATGCCCGTCCGTCCAATCAAATCTGTTAGTCCTGGCAAATATGACAAGTATTGCCGAATGCTCTCTCCGGCTGCTGCCACAATGGACTCTATCTAACAGACCCTCTATGATCTGAACACTACCCCACTGTTAAGATATGCATTGTAGAAATCCTCCTGCAGTGGCATGTAGAATCCCTCAGCTGCTCTCTCATCCCTCCTCGGAGGAAACCAAACCTCAAACTCAACAAACCGCAGCTGCTGAACCTGCCTCGCTGTAGTGGCCCTCAAGTCGAGGTGAACCACTGGAGGCGGACCTTATGGTCTAGGCGGAGGGTGTGAACCCCTACGCTGTGTAACTGGCCTCGATGGAACTGCAGCACTGGTACGACTCGAGCGGCGTAGCTGAGGTGCCGGCTCGGTCTCCTGACCCTCCTGAGTCTCCTGGGCTGGCTGAGGCTCTACTGGTGGGGGCTGCTGCTGTGCTGACAGACCCTCCTCAATGGCAACCCATCGTCCTGCAAGCATGGCAGTCCCAGCTAGACTACCGTGACGATGCTCAACATCCTCGATCGCAGCTCTGACTGCGGGTGAAACTGGCTGATCTGCAATGACAACTCCGCTGCGGGTACCACCTCTCTCGGCACGCTCTGCGGCCTCCACAACAGCTGCTGCTCTCGCTATCTCTGCGTCGGGGTACTTTCGCTTCTTGGATGTTACCTGCTTGGTTGACTTGCCTTTAGATCCGGCTGGCTGGCGAGGCGGGGGCCTCCGATCATCATCACCTGGGCCACCACCAACATTCTTGGTGCGAGCCATCTGAACTAACAAGATGGTGAACTATTGCTGATGAAGATCAACTGTCAAACTGCCGCTTTCGAGGCTTGGCCTCGATCCTTACTCGTGAGCTTGGCTCCGAGTTGACTACCAACTGCCAGACGAAACACAACGGAACCGACTCGCTGCACGATAGAATAAATGGATATACAAATAAATACCATATGTCTAATAGATGCGAAACCCTAATAGAGAAAGCAATGTAGATGCGAATTTGAATCGTATGGCTTTCTACCTGACGATCCGCGAACCGAGAATAGATAAGATGTCATGCGGGGGATCCTCGGAACCGGGCTAGGGTTAGGGTAAATGTCCTGAATGTAATGGAGAATCAAAGACTACAAATCGATCTAGGTCACCATTGAAGATCAAGATTGAAAAATAAAGCTTGCCTTACCAATCAAGGGGATGGTAGGGCTAGGGCACTTCGGCGTGAAGACGGATAGCCTTGGCGACGGTGGAGCGGCATGCTGGGGCGCGAGGAGGCTAGGGCACGGCATGGTGCTAAGCAGGCGCGGTGGCGCGTGGGACGGTGGCGCGTGGCTGCGATGGGCCGGTGGAGGCGTGCGAGGACGGGGCTCGTAGCTCGGCTACGGGCTTGGCTGGAGCACGGCTAGCGAGCGGGGGTCGAGCGCGGTGGCGTGGCGAGGCGAGGGCATGGCGGCACGGGCGCGAGGTGACGGGCGCAGGTGGCGTGCGGCTAGGCTACGGCGGTGGCTTGGGCTAGGTCACGGCGGGTGACAGAGGACGCGGGTAGGTTAAGTAATCCCCCAAATCGTGACAGAAAAGGAAACGGGGAAAAGAGTCCTTAAGACGCGCGAGATCCACTGACTGGACGCTCCGGTGGTAGCGACCGGACGCTACCACCCAGCGTCCGGTCGATTCCAGAGAGGTCCAAAACCTCTAGAATCAGGACCAGACACGTCCGGTGGTCCATGACCGGACGCAGGCAGGGTCCGGTCAGTACTGCTAGTTCTTCCTTGATCGACCGGACGCTGAACCCTTCCTGATCGGACGCATAGACGCAGCATCTGGTCACTCCTTCAGTAGCAGTTCACCTCCTGTGAACTGACCGGATGCTGGACAGCAGCGTCCGGTGCAGCGTCCGGTGCTCCTTTTCTAGCAAGCCTTCAACCTTCCTTCGCGCTGCCTATTCCCAATCAAGTTCCAACTTGAATAAGATCCAAATAAACACCAATTGGGACTGATGTGAGTGACCTCTCTCAAACCCTCATATTTTTCAAAATATTTTGCCTTATGCTATAATTCTTTTTAAGAAAATAGGCAACAAGAGGGCAAATGGAACAAAACGACAAAACAACATTCATGCATATGTAATACTTGTAAGTAAATCTAGTTGCTTGTCAAGTTTGATCCAAGGTTAAGCTTCTTCACACGCTTTTCGGCGGTTATCTTAACCATGTTAGACAAGCCCTATATGCATTGCCACAAATTAAACGTGTTGTATATTACAATGAATGCAAGGGACAACACAAGCTCAATTTTTAGTGAAGTTACTAAAATCAAGTACATTAAGCTCATTCCGCAATCTATAAAATGAAGCCTCATCTAGCGGTTTAGTGAAGATATCCGCTAATTGATCTTCGGATCTTACACCTTCTAGTGATATATCATTTTTAGCTACATGATCTCTTAGAAAGTGATGGCAGATATCTATATGCTTGGTGCGAGAGTGTTGAACCGGATTATTTGCAAGTTTTACCGCACTTTCATTGTCGCACAAAAGAGGTACTTTCTCTAGAACTACTCCATAGTCTAGTAAAATTTGTTTCATGTATAATATTTGTGCACAACAAGCACCCACGGCAATGTATTCCGCTTCGGCGGTGGACAAAGCCACACTATTTTGTTTCTTGGAGGACCAAGACACAAGTGATCTACCAAGCAAATGGCACCCTCCGGATGTGCTCTTTCTATCAACTTTGCATCCGGCGTAATCCGAATCGGAATAGCCAATTAATTCAAATAAAGCTCCTTTGGGATACCAAAGACCAATGCTTGGCATGTGCTTAAGATACCTAAGGATTCTTTTTATGGCAATTAAATGTGTTTCCTTAGGACTAGCTTGAAACCTAGCACACATACACACACTAAACATGATGTCGGGCCTAGATGCGGTTAAATATAACAAGCTACCAATCATAGAACGGTAGAGAGTTTGATCAACTGAGTTACCTCCCTCATCTAGATCGAGATGTCCATTGGTAGGCATTGGGGTCTTGATTGGCTTACATTCATCCATCTTGAATCTCTTGAGAAGATCTTTTGTGTATTTCTCTTGAGAGATGAAGATGCCTTCTTTCATTTGCTTGACTTGAAAACCAAGAAAGAATGTAAGCGCACCAATCATTGACATCTCGAACTCCTTAGACATCAATTCACCAAATTCTTTGCATGAGTCTTCATTTGATGATCCAAAGATGATATCATCAACATATACTTGACAAATGAAGATATGCCCATCAAGCTTCTTGGTGAATAGTGTGGTGTCGACCTTCCCAATGGTAAAGCCCTTCTCAATAAGGAAATCCCGAAGGCGCTCATACCAAGCTCTTGGGGCTTGCTTAAGCCCATATAGTGCCTTGGACAACGGATGGCTTCTAATCTTGCAACCGGTGCAAAGGTTTCTCCAAAATCTAAACCTTCAACTTGAGAGAATCCCTTTACAACTAGTCTTGCCTTGTTCCTCACAACAACACCTTGATCATCTTGCTTGTTGCGGAACACCCACTTTGTTCCAATGACTCTTGCACCTTTTGGTCGCTCTTCAAGATTCCAAACTTCATTGCGAGTGAAGTTGTTCAACTCTTCATGCATGGCATTGATCCAATCCAGATCTTTAAGAGCTTCTTCTACCTTGGTAGGCTCATAGCAAGAGACAAAAGAGTGATGAGTGATAAATGAAGTAAGTTTTTGAGATCGAGTCATTACACCCTTTGATGGACTCCCTATGATGAGATCTTGTGGATGATCTTATAGGAGAGGTGTATTTCTTCTATTGACCACTTGAGAAGGAGGTTGTGGAGCATCAACATCTTGTGCTTGTACCACCATTTACTCATGGGAGATATGAGTATCTTCATTTTCTACTCTGCCATCTTTTTCACCATCTTGTGGTACATTTGATGAAGAAGGTTGGTTAATGACTTGTACATCATCTTCATCATCTTTTGGCTTGATGTCTCCCACCGGGATATTCTTCATAGCCTCCCTCAATGGTTCATCACATACATCATCAAGATTCTTATGTGCTCCTTGGGAGCCGTTAGATTCATCAAATTCCACATCATATGTTTCTTCAACCAAGCCGGTGGCATGATTGAATACTCTATATGCTTTGGACTTCAATGAGTAGCCAATAAGAAAACCTATATCACACCGTCTTTGAAACTTCCCTAGGTGTTGCCGCTTCTTGTAGATGTAGCACTTGCAACTAAACACCCTAAAGAAGGAGACGTCTGGCTTCTTCCCATTGAGCAACTCATACGGTGTCTTGACAAGGAACTTTTGAAGAAATAGGCGGTTGGATGCATAACATGTGGTGTTGATTGCTTCCGCCCATAGAGCTTCGGGGGTGTTGTACTCATCTAGCATTGTCCTTGCAAGAGTGATCAAAGTCCGGTTCTTCCTCTCAACTACACCATTTTGTTGAGGAGTATAGGTTGCGGAGACTTCATGTTTGATTCTGACTTCATCACAATAAGCTTCTATATTTGTGTTGTCAAACTCTTTGCCATTGTCACTTCTTATCTTCTTGAGCTTCACTTCAAATTCATTTTGAGCTCTCTTGGCAAACTTCTTGAAACAAGATGCAACTTCGGATTTGTCATGAAGGAAAAACACCCATGTATATCTTGAATAGTCATCCACAATCACAAGGCAATAGAGATTTCCTCCCAAACTCTTGTATGTTGTTGGTCCAAATAAATCCATGTGTAGGAGTTCTAGCACTCTTGTGGTTGACATGAAAGCTTTGGTTGGATAAGTGTTTGCAACTTGCTTGCTGGCTTGACATGCACTACAAAGCTTGTCCTTCTCAAACTTCACATCCTTCAACCCTCTCACCAAATCATTCTTCATAAGCTTCTTGAGTGAGCTCATCCCAACATGAGCAAGTCTTCTATGCCATAGCCACCCAAGTGTTGTTTTGGTGAATAGGCAAGTCTTCAAGTTTGCATCTTCGGAGGTGAAATCAACTAGATATAAGTTGTTGTATCTAAATCCATTGAATATCACTTGATTGTCATCTACTTTGGATACAACAACCTCCTTCTCGGTGAATAAGCATTGAAAGCCAAGATCACACAATTGCCCAACGGATAGCAAGTTGAAGCTCAATGAAGCAACATAGAGCACATTGGAGATGGAATGATCATTTGAGATTGCCACTTTGCCCAATCCTTTAACCTTGCCCTTTGAATTATCTCCAAATGTTATTTTCTCTTGTCCATCTACCTCTTCATCTAGTGAGGTGAACATACGGGGATCACCGGTCATATGTTGAGTGCAACCACTATCAATAACCCAATGACCTCCACCGGTCTTGTAGTTCACCTACACACAAGAGATTCAAGCTTTAGGGATCCCAGCTTGTTGAGGGCCCTTCACCTTCTCAACAAGTGACTTAGCCACCCAAATTTTCTTAGGCCTACTCTTGTTGGGGAGACCTAAGAACATGACTTTCATCTTTCCACTCGAATCTTTCCTAAGCATGTAGTGAGCATTGAAAGCAAAGGGTCTAGCATGCTTGGGCAAGGGTTGTGGTGGTGGAGTTTGGCACTCATGAGCAAAGTGGCCTTCTTGTCCACACTCAAAACATCTCTTTGGCTTTGGCTTTGGCTTTGATTATTGGTGTTGAGCTTGAGCCTTCTTCTTCTCTACACTTGCCATATATCCAATGCCACTTCTATCCATCTTCATGACGGTATTCATGAGTAGCTCACTTTGGAGATGCTTGCCTCTAGCAAACTTGCTCAATCCCACCTTGAGATGCTCTTTCTCCATCTTGAGCTTCTTGTTCTCTTCCTTGAGAATATCATTGTTCTTCTCCTTGAGTTTCTTGATTTCTTCTTTTAGCTTCTCATTCTCAAGGATCACCTCTTTGTCATGATCAAGAGTTTCTAGCACGATGGTGTTGTGACTTTTCATCTCTTCAAGATCTTTCATGAGCTTCACATTGTCACTCTTGAGCTTGACATACTCATCATAGTCATTGCACTCAACCACTTGCTTGCCCTTGCTACTAGATCCATGCTCAAAGCTTTCATCAATTAAATTATCATATGAGGTAGCTATATCAATCTTAACAACATGGTTAGTAGCATCATGTGGCTCATTTGGTAAGAATTCTTGTGCAATAATAAGGGTATCATAATCGATCTTTAGAGTTGTATATTCATCTTTTAGCTTGTTGTGACTAGTGATAAGCTCATTGTGCACCCACTCAAGTTTATCATTTTTATCTTTAAGCTCTTTCTTAGAAGATTTTAGCTCCTTGAGTTTGGATGATATAGAATCATTTGTTTCTTTGAGCTCATCATTAGCCTTTTCTAATGTATCACACTTAGCTAAGAGTGAATCATTTTTAGCATCAAGTTTTTCATTTGTAGCTCTACTCTTTCTAATGATCTTAGTATATTTTCTTAATATTTTGACAAGATCATCATATGTAGGTGAGTCATCATCATCACTATCGCTATCATCATCACTAGCATGTTCATCATCACTCTTAGTTACCTTGCGTTCACCTTTGGCCATAAGGCATAGGTGTGTAGAGGATGATAGTGATGATGGCGGTGAAGATGCAAGATCAATAGCAATGGCGGCCACCTTTTCATCGTCACTATCATCATCGGATGATCCACTTGATGAATCAATGTCCGTGAGCCAATCACCGACAATATAGGCCTTGCCACTCTTCTTCTTCTTGTAGAACTCCCTCTTTTTGCCATCTCTCTTCTTGTATGGCTTGTTCTTCTTCTTTTCATCTTCATCGCTTGAATCATCTTTCTTGCTCTTGTTCTTGAACTTGTCTTTCTTGGGCTTTGTGCATTGATGAGCTAGGTGGCCAAGTTCACCACAATTGTAGCAATCCATCTCGGAGATTGGCTTTCTTCTTGAGCTAGTGAAGAACTTCTTCTTCTTGCCATCAGACTTGATGCCACTCTTGTTTAGCCTTTTTAGCATCTTGGTGGTCTTCTTCACCATGAGGGCAAGGCTTTCTTCATCATCTTCATCACTTGAGCTCTTATACTTAAGTCTTGCTTTGCCCTTGTCTTGGCTAGCTTTGAATGCTAAGTCCTTCTCTTTCTTCTTTGTAGAGGATGAGCCATCTTGTGGTGTGATGTGCATGTACATCTCATGAGCATTGATCTTTCCCAAGATTTGTGTCGGTGTAGCGGCGGAAAGATCACCTTGATGTAGCACGGTCACAATGTGCCCATATTTGTCAATGGGGAGGACACTTAAGATTTTTCTCACAACGTCGGATGGTGACATTTGAGTGAGTCCAAGGCCATTGACTTCCTCTAAAAGAACATTTAATCGAGAATACATCTCATTAGCACTTTCTTTGGGAAACATCTCAAAAGAATTTAGCTTTTTAATCACAAGATGATAGCGTTCCTCACGCTCACTCTTGGTTCCCTCATGGAGCGCACAAACGTCCGACCATAGTGCATGGGCGTCTTTGTGGTTCCTTACACGATTGAACACATCTTTGCAAAGGCCTCTAAAGATGGTGTTGCGAGCCTTTGCATTCCATTTTTCATAATTCACTTCATCACCTTGAAGTTGTGTGGCATTCCTAGGTGCTGGGAACCCTTGAGAGGCAGCTCTTAGAATTCCAACATCTAGAGCTTCTAAGTATGCCTCCATGCGGATTTTTTAATATGGAAAATCATCTCCCTCAAAGATAGGAGGAGGTCCATCCCCGTGAGACATCTTGCTCTAAGCGATTAAGCTTAAAAACGTGAGCATGAGGCTTTGATACCAATTGAAAGGATCAAGATGCCCAAGAGGGGGGGTGAATTGGGCTAATTCTAAATTCTCTTGCAATAATCAAATCCTACGGATAGCCCAATTAACCCCTTGTGCCTAGAAAAGTGTTTATATCAAACTAATGCACAACAACCTCACAACCTAAGTTCCAAACTTACTCTAGCAAGCAATTCTATGGATGTAAAACAAGTATTGAATTGCTCAAAGTAAATGCTCAAAGTAAGTGCTCAAAGTAAATAGAGAGAGTAAGGAACGCGGCGATGTTTTGCCGAGGTATCGGAGAGTCGCCACTCCCCACTAGTCCTCGTTGGAGCACCCGCGCAAGGGTGTAGCTCCCCCTTGATCCGCGCAAGGATCAAGTGCTCTCTACGGGTTGATTCTTCGACACTCCGTCGCGGCGAATCACCCAAAGCCGCTCATAACTTGAGTTGGGTCACCCACAAGCTCCGCCGGGTGAACACCAAACTCCCAATCACCACCAAGCCATCTAGGTGATGGCGATCACCAAGAGTAACAAGCACGAACTCTCACTTGACCACGTGAAGCCTAATGAGAAGATGGATGCACACTTTGCTACTCTTGATTTGCTAGTGAGGCTACTCTCTTGGATTCTCAAATCACAAACACCTCACTAGGACCTTGCTCTTCTTGGCACTCACAAACGTGTTTCTCAGCTGTTGGAATGAGTAAAAGTTACTCCACTCATGAGTGGAGCCTCTATTTATAAGCCAGCCTGAAAAACGAACCGTTATGAGCTTCTGCGGGATGACCGGACGCTCCGATCGTTTTGACCGGACGCTCCGGTCAGTTCAACCCGCGAACAGTTTTTAAATGATGACCGGACGCTGTCAGGGTCCGGTCAGTACCGACCGGACGCGTCCGGTCGCTCTTGGATGCTTACTGTAAACGACCGGACGCTAGATACTCAGGGTCCGGTCACCACTGACCGGACGCGTCCGGTCACTCTTTCCCAAGTCTGGACCCTTACTGGAGTCGACTGGACGCTAGCCCTCAGCGTCCGGTCACACGACCTTCCAGCGTCCGGTCACTCCAAACTTGTTCTTCATGGTCAAATGAACTGACCGGACCTTGCGGCCAGCGTCCGGTCGCACCGGAGCCAGCGTCCGGTCAGTGTTTGACCCTCCATTCACTTCAAACATTCGAACATATGTGAATGAAGTTTGCTCCATAGGATCTTAGGCATTCATAGGAGCTACCTAGAGCTAGTTTAAACAAGTGTGCACCACACCTTACTCACTAGACTCAACTAGGTCAAGCTACCCGTTCATACCCCCCTTCATAGTACGGCCAAAGGAAAAACAAAGTCCTAAACTACTCTAAGTGTCTCTCCAACTCCAATCGACACTTAGAACTAGTTATCCTTAACCTTGTCGTCCATCCTTTGAAAACCGAAACGATTTCCATCGTAGGGGCATGACAACCTCGATTGCCCAATCGATCTCCATTACCATGACCTAACTTAATTGCCTCTGCAAAACACACGTTAGTCATAGTAATCTTGTATTGACATTAATCACCGAAATCCAACTAGGGACCTAGATGCTTTCATGGGTTAAATGCAGGTGTCTCGGCGCCATTCACTATGGCGCCGAGCTCGGCGCCAAGGTCGGGTCACTCTGGCGCCAAGCCCCTGGCAGGCCATTTTTCTGTGCCCAGGACCTCGGCGCCAGTGACCGTGGCGCCGAGCTCGGCGCCAGTCACTCTGGCGCCGAGCCAAGGGTCTATTTCTGGAATTGTTTCCGCCAGAGGTCTATTTGAGAGAAACTTTCGAAAAAGAGCCGAATAGTAAAAAATTCGGGCGATGTGTCTGCTCAGTTCGCTTGTTCGGCAAACGGCCGCAATTCCCAAACGCCCTGTTCGCTTGTTGGTTTCAGCCAGCCCAAACCAGCCAGCCAACAGTGTTTTCCTCTCACAATAAATCAGCATCAGCCAGCCCAAACCAGCCCAGAAACCAACCAGCGAACAGGCCGAAAGTATGAAATTTTTTGCCCAACGGTAACCACCTTTCACACCATTCCCAGCATTGGTTCAGAGACCTGGGTACATTATTAGCCCCAAAACAAACAGCCACAGTGGCCCAAACCAACTTGGCAGTACTACATTGAAATAACAGATGGTCAACAGTCTCAGGTTGAGAACAGAAGTAACATGAAGGATCCCCAGGCATCAAGAAACTGGAAAGATAGACATCTAAGACCAAAAGCCTGAACTTACTACACCTGAACCACTAAAATGCTAAGCTCTGCATACCCTAACACAGGGGAGCCAAGGAACATTCTCCAGGACCTACCAACAAGTAGAGTTTAGGACAGGTAACCAAGAAGTTCAAAAGAACATTACAAAAGTTGCGAACACACGGCAACTCCTGAAGCCAAACACCCAGTATCAAACAACCAGCAACTGCTAACTTGGAGAAGGCTTCAACCGTTCTGTTGACTATCATCCGAGTCCTTCAGCAAGTGATGGTCACCCCTCCGCGGCTTCTTGTTCAGCAAGCTTGTTGCAATTCGTAGCATAGTGTTTATACCTTCCTCCAGAGCCTCTCTGTCCATCCCTGCATATAGTCCTGCCCAGTAGCTCATAAGGGCGCAAGCATGACATACTATAGAGATTGGATTAAGTATTAATTTGCCTTCAAAGCACAGTTTATTCCAGGCTTTCCATATTGCCCAGCAAACGGCCGCAATTCCCAAAGTATGAAATTTTTTGCCCAACGGCAACCACCTTTCACACCATTCCCAGCATTGGTTCAGAGACCTGGGTACATTATTAGCCCCAAAACAAACAGCCACAGTGGCCCAAACCACCTTGGCAGTACTACATTGAAATAACAGATGGTCAACAGTCTCAGGTTGAGAATAGAAGTAACATGAAGGATCCCCAGGCCATTTCCTTTTGACCATATTATCTTTGGTTAAAATAGCATTATTCAAAGCCATCCATAAAAAAAATTTCAATTTCTCAAGAATTTTCCCTTTCCAGATTTTCTTATGATATCTGCCGATTTCATTAACAGTGAGAGCATTGTAAACAGATTTAACAGAAAAGATATCTTTTAACCCAAATTTCCAAGATACCACATCATCATTCAACCCCAGGTTAATCAAAGAAGTATCAAACAGGATTCTTTCCCAATCATCTCTCCAGCTATCAACCAACCATCTAGTAAAGGTTACAGCAATGAAGTCGTTTTTCACTTTCTCAACAGTTATGTTTTGCTTAAGACACATAGCAAACAAGTCATGAAAGAGAACTTCCAGGGATTTTTCATATAACCATTTATCTCTCCAAAACAAAGTTTTTCGACCATTCCCAACAATAATTTTCCTGCCTCGAAGATAAACATCTCGAACTTTTAACAAATCAGACCAGTTAGCAGAATCTGACTGCCTGTGCTTCACAGTACACACAGAATCGTGCTTGAGGTATTTATATTTAATAATTTCTTCCCAAATCCCGGACTCAGTTTCAAGTATCCACAACCATTTACAAAGCAGGCTAACATTCATTTTCCTGATATCTTTAATACCTAGTCCCCTTTTTTCTTACTCTTACAAATTTTAGTCCACCTGACAAGATGATATATTTTCTTTGTTCCACCCCCTTGCCAGAAAAAAGATCTTCTGATTTTATCCTTACCGGAGTAGTTGCCGTTTTCGCCAGGGGAGACATTTCTGACCAAACATTGGTACTACTGGTATCAAGCGTACGTGTTGGCGACGTGGGCAAGGTGCCCAGCGAGCTCAGCCGGCTTGGAGAACATGGCCATGTGGTCGGCGTCGGCGATCTCCCTCACCTCCGCCACGGGACAGCTGGCGATCATCGTGTGCTGGTACGCCTCGGTCATGGCCTGATCCTGCTTACAGACCACGTACACCTTGGTCACCGCGCCGTACCTGGCCTCGCTGAACGGCGGCTGGCTCTGCAGGTCGGGCACGTAGTATGAGCTCACCCGGGCCAGGCTCTGGGACAGCGTGTAGTCCTGCCGAGATCAACAAATCGATTACTGGATATTTTCTGATTCATGAGACGATTCAATCAGCAGATTTGCAAGGGAGTGCACGAGAAGGTCGGAGTTGATACCTCCGGTGGGCTCAGCTGGTAGAGCTTATGGCGCAGGAATTCAGGCCCCAAGAACACCGAGGGTGGGGCGTGCTCTGCATCCGTGACGGTGTCCATCCAGTCTGGCACGGTAACCTTCGGGAGCACGGGATCGATCATTCATGTCAGCAGCAGGTCACTTTAGCTATCTCAACGACCAACAGCAAGAGGCGTACACAGACGTACCTTCTCGATGACGTGCGAGCGTGGGTTGCTGCAGTCCGGCAGGAACGCGGTGACAAACACGGCGGCAGCCACTTTCTCCGGGAACATCTCCGCAGCGAGCGCGATGTTCATGCCGCCGAAGCTGTGGCCCACCAGGACCGCCCTCTCTCCCGGCAGGAGCGCCCGGAGCGCGTCGAGCAGCGGCCGCGTGTAGTCCTCGAAGGTGGGCACGTCGCGGAGCTGCCGCGAGTCGATGCCAGACGCCGCGAGGTCCAGCGCGTCCACGCGGTGTCCCGCGGCGCGGAGCAGCGTGGCCACTCGGTACCAGCACCACCCGCCGTGGCCCGTGCCGTGCACCAGGATGATGCGCGTCGCTCCCTCGGCAGCCGTCGCAAGCGCGGGAGTCGACATGGTGTTGATGGGCTGCTGGTTTTAAGGTATAAAAGAGGTAGCTTCGCTGAGTTTATATAGATGATGATGGCATCGTCACGGCTGATGTGAGGGGCAGCAGGCGATGCCCACGTTTCGTCAAAGTTGAATATTTGATGGTTGACGACCTTAGTTTTCTCCTAGATGTCGTGAAGTGCGCACATGGCAATCAACCTTTGCGGCGGCAAGACTGATCGATAAGCCCGTGCCCCGGCCCGTTCGATGCTAATCCTACAAGGAACGCAAATAGATCTAATACGCAAGCATATAATGATGTCAGTGCCTGAATTTTTGAAAATTTTGAGACAACAATTTTACACAGTAACTAGTACAATTAAAAATGGACAACTCACAAAAGGCAATTTACAATTTGTTGTATAGCCTAACAGTGATAAAAATTACATGTCATCTAGACAACGATAAAAAATCAGACACATGATATGTGCGAGAAGTGTATTTTTTCCAGATACTAGTATAGATATTAAACTGCAATATCTCTAAATATATATGTATAACACAAACTGGATAGTCTGGATTCAACCTTGAATATCCATTTAATTTTGTTGTCTACAAATATCTATATATGTTACCAATGATTTTAGAAAAACAAACTATTAAATAAGATATCGAAATATAGTAAACTTTACAAGCACATACTCCCTCTGTCTCGATATGTCTGTCATTTTGGCTCTGTACCAAGTGCAGCAAAAATTAACTTAACCTGAACATAGGTGTGTACAGATGCATTGAAGGTTGCTTGAATTTAGACAACAACAACTACTCCTAGAACGACACACATAGGGAGTATCTAGTTAAACTTAACTGGTTGACTTTTCAAAATGCGTGATGTGCATCAATTTAAATATGAAGGAAGTATAATTGAACTCAGAAAGAGATTGCTGCAACATCGTTGCAGCTGCTGTAGCAGCAACCCCCACTCAGGAGCATTGTAGCTGCTAGAGACAAATTAAAGAAACGACTGTCGCAGCCCAAGCACGACAATCACACCCAAGCACAACCATAGTTATATCCAGGGGCGGATTTGGGCCCCGGGCTGCCCGGGCTGCAGCCCAGGGTGAGGCCCATGAGCAGTGGGGAATTGCTTTATAAAAACGGCATAAAAAGGCCTTTCAGCCCATTAGCCCACCCCGAGGAGGCGAGGAGGAGAAAGGCTAGCAGGCCGTGGCAGCAGTTAGCCTGGGGCGGAGCCCGTTTCTGGATCCGCCACTGGTTATATCTGTTGTAAAACACGTCGCTTGCTATTGAAACATTTTGCCTCTTCATCTCTCATGATCAACACAGTAGATGATAAAAGTAAAAAGAACACGTAGACACAAGAATTGGAAGAATATTCTTTATTTCTCTTAGTATCGATGATTACAACCTAGAGCTCCTACGTATATATAGTCCTGCCAAAACCTAAGCTTTGATAAGAGCCTATATAACAAACAGACTAGGATTATGATTCCTCCTTATTTCCTTCTAGGGTAGAGGCTGTATGTCTTACAACACCCTCCCTTGGACAATTACCATGATATGCACATGCCTTATTAAAAATTCCATCCGAAAACCCATTGGGAAAAATAATGGTTCTAGAAAAAAGAGTGCATCGCATTCGCATGTTGAATTACACATGTTGCCTTATTAAAAAAACTTGTGTGAGAAACCTTCATGTTAAAACTCACATAGGAAAAAAAAAGTACAACACTTAACCTTCTCGGTCATGTATTATTCATGATATTCTATTCTTCATGAATAGATATTTTTCTTCATGATATATGCATAAACTTCAAGGTGTTAGCAAATATGATCTACTTGATCTTTGTAATTTTAGTGGTTTGCCTTCAACTTAGATTGAATCAAATATACTCCCCTCATCAAGCCATACTTTGAACTTTATTGTTCAAATCATACTTTTCATAAATATATGCTTAATTAATGGTATGTAGTACCATAAACCATGTCTTTCAAAAAGTTGGCTCACAATTCTTCTATGAATTATTGTAACGACCCGAATTTGCTACAACCTAGGCTCTCAATTTCGATCACTGACGCAGCTCTTAGACGAGCCCTGTAAGCTTTTGGATACAACCGAAACCACGAATATGTTGCTTCCTACCCATTGAGGCGACTCACAATCTAAAAAGATACAACATGATGGTTCAGATCATCGGAGATCAGGTTGTTGACAGTTGGAATAAAGTTAATTGGCCCAATGCCAAGTCCCAAGTGATTGAACCCATCTCTCAACCAACAGAGAATGCCAGACCATCTGACATAATATCAGACCATCCGCCAGCGTCTGAACCGCATGTAGTGAGTGGGGAGTGAGCTGTCCTCAACTCAGCCCTTGACCCCACATGTCATATGCACAAAATTGGATGAACCATACCTCAACTGAAGCAGCACCAACTCAACCCATTTTCCCATTTCTCACCTCCCTCTCTCTCTCTAAAAGAGCAAGAACAAGTAAGAACTAGAGAGAGAAAATGGAGATTGGAGATGAAGGTGGGAGATGGAGTGAAGACATGCAATCCAAGATCATCTCATCAAGATTAACTCATCCTCATCTCATGATCATGGTTAGCTCATGAGCTCTCATCTCATTTAGTTGGGAATCTCCCTCAAACCCTAATCTCAATCTTTCATGCATGTATGGATCATGGAGTGTGGTGACATCTCCTTCATCACAAAGGTAAGATCAAGACCCTATGCATGACCAATCTCAAGAAATCCCTCTCAATGTCACTCTCATGCTTTCTATGGATTTTTGCATGGATGATGGTATTTCTCCCCAAGGATGGAAGGCAAGGTGTGCTCAACCTCTTATTAAGGATCCTAGTCTCTCATGGTTATCAACCTTGGAGTTAAGTCCCTTTTTACTCAATATCAAGACAAAGTCTCAAGTGGTTCATGGGAAGGGATAGGACCCAAATCACTAGATGCACTAGTTAGCCATAACTCAAAACCCATCTAGCTCTAGCCCAGCACATCCCTAGAGTTATCCTAGAAGTTTGGTGCACATGCATAGATGCCCACTACCCCAAATTAGGATCTAACCAACACAAAACATAGAACATAGGTTATGTCGCCCAACTCGCGGAGTGTCCGTCAAATGCGGCGGAGCATCCGATAAACCTTCCTAATTTAGTAAATCACCCTATAGAAGCACTCATACCCTTATGGAGTAGGAACAACGAAGACTCTAACAAGTCTTCGGAGTGTTCGTTGAGTTATAAAGCCTCATAGTCAGTAACCCAAGAGTAACCAGTCTATACCTGAGCGTCCGTCACTCATGGCGGAGCATCCATAGAATTATAAGAAATAGCTATCTAGTAACCCGAGAGTACCCAGTTTGTACCGGAGTGTCCACCAACCGATGGCCAAGACTTGAACCTACCAAAGTACTCGTGATCCCCACAGATCGTCCGTCTACCTTAACAAAGCCAACCCAGGAATAGCCTACCTCGGTACCCAATACAGCAAAGTGTCCGTCATTTTGAACAAAGTGTCTGCGAGCCCACAGAGAGTGTGAGATTGTTTGGCAAGCTTACCCACGAGGTCGACAACACTAGTTTAGACCCTTTACCAAATAGTGTAACAGTAAACGTCCATCCCCAAGTTCCCATTAATGACCTACGAACCCATGTCCTTTCTCGTATACCAGATCATCAAAGCATCTCCTAAGTCGCGTCCCCCTGTTCTTTCAGGAATGCCTCGAGTAAGGATCGTGTAATTATTCAAGTCATCATCATCAACTTCGAAAGTTAGGACGACAGCACAATCAGGCAGGCACCCCACTACTATAAACCATATTTTGGATACTTATGATGTCTCATTATGAGTTATGCATTGCATGTAGCTTTGGATAATAATCTTGTTTACTCTACACTAAGAGTCACTCTTTAATCTGTTAGAAGCCCTTCACCTAAACAATGGGAATGGAAACGCTTAATTGCTTATTGCTTAGTTACCTAGTAACGGTAGAAGTCGAGTATGAGAAGGGAACTCATTCTCGCGCATGTAGGATGCTACACCGGGGTAATTAATCACTAAAAGCAATGAGGGTACAACTTGCTTACTTCGCTAATCTGGCTAAGGAATAATATCACTAAAAGCTATAATCCTGGAAAACTACTTTGGTAACTTGCTCATGCGAGGGGTAGGTCGTTGTGAGTGTGGGATCTCAAACGACATAGCTCGTGGAACAGATAAGGACCGTTTATTGGGATACGTGAGTCCAAGTAACCACCCGTACAGACCACATGTCACGAATGGGGTCGACAAGACAAATAACTAATTGCAGTCGGTTTATCCGTGAAACTGGTAAGGGAGTGGCGTTGGTCAGGAATGTCTGGGACATTGACCGGACACTAGCCGAACCTTTCGTCGGACATTCGGGATGAATTAGGGAAAGGTTGTAGAACGTGAGGCAACCCTTACTACCAGACCCAGTGTATGGAGGTTAGTCCCATTTTCCGTGTGGGTACAGTTGTACACCTTTGTAGAGTTTGAAAGCCTGAAGTCCTTCGGGATGGAACTATTCGGTTGTTCCTACTTTCTATACCCATGGTAGCATAATGATGGAATGTGATGATAATGGGACAAATGTGTGCTAATCACCCCATAGAATACTATATCTCCTTAATGATAAAACTTCAAAATGGATCATGAGCATGTCATACTTTTAATGAATGCCATTTCTTTTCTGCAAATATACAAACACCTACTAAATGACTTTGCATCCATTAAATATTTATGTGTTGGAATTAAGTCTTGCGAGTATGAAATGTACTCACGGCATTGCTGTTAAGTTGTTTTGTAGGTCGTTGAGGTCTCCCTCCAAGACTATGTTCGATGAGTGCAATGGTTAGTATACCTTGGAAGTTCTCCGAGATGAGCTGCGTGTTTTCTGATGAGTAGAAGAGTGAAATGAAGTGTGACTTGAGTAGAGGGAAGTAGATAGTTAGAAGGATAGTGTCAGTAGTAGTTTCTTGTTTAATTTTATGTTACAGTCATTAATGTTTCAACTTAAGTGTTGGAGACTTACGTGTATAATCAATTGAGTCATTCGGTATGTCATGTATCGGGAATGCATGTGTAACTCAACGCAAAGATCCTGAAGAGGAGTTGCTACGTGCGCTTCTGGGGGCCTCGTGGTGGCAAATTAGCGACAACCCCCGCCCTGCCGCACGCGTCCGCGCGTGACAATTATGATATGGGTAAACAAGAGCAATATATTTCATGCATAAATGACCACTTATTAGTTATGCAAAACAAACAATATTTATCCTTCAGGGTAATAAATCCTTTCATAGGATTATGGGGTAGATAAGCTACAATGTTTAATATATTTTAGATAGTGCATCAAATCTTATACTACAGTTTGAATACTTGTAATTCGTTCTTAGTGGATTTTCAAATTATATGTTCTACAAATCTTAAGGATTTTGACTATGCCACTAAATAATAAATCCACTCTTATTTTTGGCATTTAGGGGATAATTCAATTGCTAAAAATCACCATTGTTCTTATACCTTCTATGATATTTAGAGGATATCACCACTTCATTGCTAGCTTTCAATTATACACTTTCTGAGTGTTTGTATGACAACTTTTATGATGTTTACGATTCCTCATTGCGTTCTCTCGAGTTTATACTCACTTTAGGGATTAATGGTGTTTATTCAAGAATTGACTGGTAAATCCTTCATATCAAAAGTGTTTACTTGGGTAATATGGATCAGTGTATCACGCATAGGGAATCTGAAAGGGTAGCACATGGGACACAGATTTATACTGGTTCAGGTATGTGGTACCTTGCATCTAGTTCAGAGTAGATATGTTTATCTCGTATGCTCAATTTACAAGAGGTTGTTGATTGTAACTTTTTGATACCGATCAGGGCTCCCTACCCTGCCTTATCTAGTCTGGGGTAAGGTTACATGAATACCAATCAGTTTACAGATATGTTTCCTAATTGGTTACAAGGAAATCTTAACAGTTATTCTTTTGTATCTTGTAGGAACCGATGTCTAGGCTCCATATGCCAGGTTACTTGTGCACCACGTCTGATGATGTACCCTAGTTCAGTTGGGCCTTATCCTTTGTCGTCTTTGGCCCATACCAGTAGTAATCGGATGATATACGGGCGGTGAGGTACCTGGGTCCATATCACCGATTGTAGCCCTCAAAGGACTTGATGACGGAGCCAGTCAAATGGCTCAATCCTTCGGGTGTCGGTACCAAAGGTCAATATACACCAATGCTCCCGATGGTTTTAATCCTTGGGCATCTACGGACGGACGCATCCTTCGATCTTCCGGATATTGTGCATAATTAAGTCCTATTATAGATAAGAATGAATGAGTCATGGAATCCAAAGTACCTTGTCTTCCCTGCCCCATCTGTTACGCCCATGACTACGTGACTCATGGATCTTGACTGTTGGCATCCTTTTTAGTGTCTTCAAGGGGGGTTATTTGAACCGAGGTGTGGATGGCCTCTTGGGCTCACTCCAAACCTTCTTCCTCCTTGATGTCCATAGATCTAAAAAATCGCCACTTGTCCATCTTCACAGCCATGGCGTCCTTTGTCCTCAAGCATCGTCAACAGCCATTCTGGGAGAAGGCTTCCAAGATCAACTTCTACTAGTATCTGGGCACAACAATGGCTGCTTGTCTCAGATGCTAGTGGAAGTTTTGCGAAGATAAGAGAGAACGTTGCCATTGGTTATTATCTGGTGATACTAATTACACATTATGATCAGGGCTCCTCAGGTGTAGCCATGGCGTGCTTCGTTAGGGCCGTTGGGACGTGGATGGTGATATTACCATCAAAGCACCTATTGTGGCCCTCAGCGAGTGGGGAATGATTCGATGTGGGTGGAGATCTTGTTGTCACCACATCAAAGTGTGCTCGGCGTGGCTGCTAGTGTCGGTTCATCGACTTCCGACGCCAGGCGATCCTCCTTCCTTTGGAGCAGCCGATAAATGCAAGTGTGCCTTGCGACTATGCTACAGCTCTTGCCTACGGGAAATGTTAGTGGAAGCTTTGTCAGGTGGTGCTTCGTCTCGGCTCTCCTGGTTCGCAGCCTAGTTCCTGTAAGGGCACCGATGGGTTTTACCCCATTTCTCTTGCACAAGCGCATTCAGCTTCTTTGAGTAACTGAAAGGCATCAGTTTGGGCATCAATGCAAAGAAAGGTAATATTCTTCTTAAGAAGTTTAGTCAATGGCTTGGAGATGGTCACAAAGTGTCGGACCAATTTGCGATAGTAGCATGTCAATGCTAAGAAACCACGAAAATCCTTCACACAAGTGGCCTAAGGCCAGTCAAGGATAGCCTAAATTTTGGGAGGATCAGTTGATAATAAACCATCACCATGATAGTATGCCCTAGGTAGAGAGCCACCGATAAGCAAATTTGTACTTTTTTCTATAAAGGAAGCTTTTATTAAAACCTCAGAAGCAATACATCGAGTTGATACAAAGCCAAAGAGGGCAACTTCTGGCCTCTGCCTAACATGAGGCACACAGCTAAAGAAAGAGAAGAAACCTGACACAATCTAATGACTATCAATTCGTAAACTAGACCGCCACCCATGTGCCAGGGAGAAAAAATCCTTGGCCACCTGCGTCAACTGTTGTGATACTGCTACAACTGTATCCTGTAAATTCGGCTTCTGCAGGATAGCCTAGGTACATAGCCAGTGGGTAACCAAATAGATAACCTGCACAGGAGAAACAATTTTTTTTCTTTACAAAAACAATATCATTCCTGCTGAGCCAAATAGACCAATAAGTCACAGCTCCTCCTAGCAGGAGTAAAAGCTTGACATGTTTGTTAACACCTCTTAGCCAGCCATTGAACATATGACCTATATTGTGGGGTTTTAAAAGACCTGTCGCAACATGAATAAAAGACCAAATTGAACAAGCAAACCGATAGTTAAAGAACAAGTGCTTAATTGTCTCTTCTTTGTGACAAAAGCAACAAGTTTTAGTACCTTGCCAATTGTGCTTTACTAGGTTATCCTTTGTCAATATAACTCCTCGTTGTAGGTACCACAGGAAAATTTTTATTTTCAGTGGGGCTTTCACTTTCCAAATGAGTTTGTTAATGTTTGGGATATCAGTATGTAATAACGCTTGATAGTGTGACTTCATCGAGAATTTTCCATGTGGATGTAAATTCTAGTGAAACTCATCTTGTTCATGGGCCAACTCTATATTAGCAATATGTGGCAACAAATTGTTCCACACTGCTAATTTGGGGCCAATGAGGTCTCTTCACCAAGATAGGTTTGGTGATGGACCAGAAATAACCTCTGCAATGGTAACGTGTTTAGGTCTGGTAATGTTGTAAAGACATGGGTACTGTTCCTGTAAAGATGAATTCCCTAGCCATATGTATTCTCAAAAACGTACTTGTGTTCCATCCTTTACAAGGATGGATCCAAAGCGGAAAAAGTCTCGCTTCACCTTCATAAGACTAGACCAGAAATGAGAATCCCCATTTTTTCATTCCACTTGTATTAATGGTTTTGAGCCTAAATATTTATTGCAGAGTAATTGCTGCCAAGTCCCCTCTGTGGTAAGTAGCTTGAACAACCATTTACTAAGTACAGCAATATTTTTAATATGCAGATCATGAATTCCAAGACCTCCTTGGTCTTTGGGCTGACATAATATGCTCCATTTAGCTAAACGACATTTCTTTTTTTGCTCATCACCTTGCTAGTAAAATCTAGATCGGAAATCATCCAATTTCTTTTGGACTCCTTTTGGCAAGGCAAAGAAGGACATCATATACATTGGTAGGCTGCTAAGCACTGAAATTATCAATGTTAAGCATCCCCAATTGAAAGATGTTTCCCTTTCCAACTACCCAGTCGCCTCTCAAAATGTTCCTCAACCTTCCTCCACTCAACATTCCTAAGCTTCCTAAAATGTATAGGAATTCTCGAATACCGAATTGGAAAGTCACCAGACTTACAACCAAACAGTTCGATGTATTGATCCAGGTGGTCTTGTGCATTTCCGAAATAGAACAATTCACTCTTATGATAATTGATTTTTAAACCCGATGCTTGCTCAAAAGCACAAAGTAGCAGCTTCATGTTTCGGGCATAATCCACCATCGATGAGATGGGCACTACTCCACTAGTCTGCCCGTCCACTTTGGCCCTATTTATAAGAATAGCTAGCATATCTGCTACAATGTTAAAAAGTAATGGGGATAAAGGATCGCCCTATCGAAGGCCTTTCCTAGTTTCAAAGAAATGGCCGACATCATCATTAACATTAATTGCTACACTCCCACCTAAAATGAAAGTTTTAACCCAATTTATCCACTTGGGCGAAAACCCTTTCATTCGTAGTGTTTGAAAGAGAAAGGGCCATTTAACTTTATCATACGCCTTTTCAAAATCTATCTTGAGGATTACCCCACTCTGTTTCTTTCGATGCAACTCATGAACAGTCTCATGCAAGATGACAACACCCTCTAGAATGTTTTGTCCTCGCATAAACATTGTTTGAGTTGGACTAATAACATGGTCTGCCACTGAATTCAGCCTATTGGTTGCAACTTTTTGTGAAAATTTTGAAGCTCATATTAAGCAGGCAGATCGGCCGATATTGTTGAATCACGTTCGCTTCTTGTACTTTTGGGATAAGGGTAATTACCCCAAAGTTCAAACTAAAAAATGGTAAATCCCCTGCATATAAGTCATGGAACATTTGCATTAGATCCCCTTTGATGGTATTCCAAAATTTTTGATAAAATTCAACTAAAAAACCATCTGAACCAGGTGCTTTATTATGTTCCATATCAAAAATCGCTTCTTGCACTTCTTGCTCGGTAAAGGGTGTGGTTAGAACGTCATTCTCAGTGCATGTAACATGAGGAATATCGAAGATCCTATCCTCCTCTAGAGTAAAGGAACTAACCTCAGGTTCTCCAAAAAGTTCCTTATAAAACCTAGTGATATAGGCTTTTAGGTTTGTCTGACACTCAACAATACCATTTTCATGATCAAGGGAAAAAATCTTTTTTCCGATGTTTACCATTGGCGACCATTTGGATGTATCTAGTGTTGTTATCTCCCAAAAGGACATCTTTTACCTTTGCCCTCTGATAGTACTCCACTAATATGGGAAGCCCATCCGCGTAAGTGTCTCCGCAAGGCACTACACTTATTGTTCCAACGTTGGACTGAATTCCTACCTTTCACCGGCCTATTCCAGATCTCAATAACACAATCATTGAAATCCTCGTGGGTGAACCAACTTAGTTCAAGTTTGAACTATTTTCCGTTCCCCTTAAAGGCCGGTGTTCCCATATCTAAGAGTAGAGGTGTGTGGTCCGACACCCCCCTATCCAAGGCCTGTAGCGAGACTGAAGGATACTTAAACTCCCATTCAGTTGACATAAGAGTCCTATACAATCTCTCGTACGTGGGTTTAGGTAGTGAATTGGCCCAAGTAAATTGTCGTCCCGTTAAATCAATTTCCCGAAGATCAAAACTGTCAATAACAGCATTGAACAGGAAAGGCCAATGATCAACGTATCTATCATTATTTTTATCTTTGCTAGATCTAACAATGTTAAAATCTCCACCAATTAATGTGGGCAAAGGATTTTGTTGGCATGCTCTAACTAGTTCAGCTAAAAAGGCCGATTTAAAATCGTCCTGGGCTGGACCATAGACCGCCATAAGGATCCATTTGAAATTATCTGCCTTGTTGCATAAATGAAATTTAATATAGAACTCCCCTTCTACAATCAAGGAAAGGTGTAGCATTTCTGTATTGACTCCCAGAAGGATTCAACCAGATCTACCATAAGGTGGAAGACAATGCCAAACGAAATCCGCACCTCCTGAGAGTCGTGCCAAATTCGTCTTTGACATGTCTTGTTTCCCTGTTTTCATGATAGCAATGAAATCTAGACTATGGTCCTTTACTGCCTCGGAAATATATCGGAATTTAGCTAGGTCCGATAAACCTCTGCTATTCCAAAAGAAACCTTTCATTGGTAAACTAGGTTTTATTTATGACCCTTTTCTGGATCTTACGTTTTCTCGAGGCAGATTTCGATTTTTGGGTAATGGCCTTCAGATCACATAATTTTGTGTCTGGGTCCATGTCCTCAAAATCCACCTCTGACACATCCTTGATCAAATGAGCGAGCAGGTCGTCATCTACGACAGCCTCATCATCACTAGCATCAAGAATCAATGGTTTAGTAATCCCCGCATTCATATCTCCTTTTTTCAATTGTTTTGTAGGTGGTGTTACAATCGTTCTATCAACTTCTATTTTTTTTCAAAGCATTGATAGACAAAGTACACTCTGCACTGCTATTACTTAATTTATAACCTAAGTTGCTGAGATTTCTAACACAAGAAGCATTCGAAATAGGAATAAAGGAAATAAAGGGTAGGAGCTGTGTGTACCAGGCTGTGGAATCAACGGAGATGAAAGCGAGTGCGGCATCACACTCTGAGCTTTGCTTGTCATATCCTCATCAGCTGTGGAAACTCCATCAGCAGATTGGATATTAGTATGTGTACTACGTCGAAGCCCTTCAGTTGAATTCAACAGAGATAACAAATTTTCATTTGTACCTGAAGGGGATTGTAACCCTGGACCATCATTAATATTCACTGAAACATCTTTGCCCGGCTTGCTTGAAGCCGATGGTCGCGGAGTCATCAACCTTGGCATCAACAGATCGCCTGATTCTGCAGGCTTAACTATCTGCCTGAAGGGAGGAGCAGAACTGCTGTTATGAGGTATCTCCGGTCTAACACTGCTATCAGTTTCACATGGCATAGGAATAGGTGATGTCGACCTGCTGTTTGTCCCAACCTTTGGCCTAGGCGAGGTTGGCATGGGCTGAGTAGGTGTCACCTTTTTGCTAAGCCTGGGCGAGTTTGACTGATCTGAGCAAAGTTTGTGTCCCAATCACTAATGATCGGTCTGTAGCTTCCAAACTGAGTTCAGTACATGTAAGTTCACCACTAGTAGCTTTCTCTGGTGGATGAAGACTCTTTCCTGAACATGCATTGCCTTTGACATTCTTGGCCGAAGGGGGTAACATACACAGCCGGTAGATTAGCTAAGTCATCTAGGCTTAGTAACTGGCTCAGTTTCCCTAGGCCTTTTTTCTCAAGCAGTGATATCGCAGTCGCCAATTGCATTGGCACAGGTCCACCTCCAGTAGGGGCATTAGATGAAGATGACGTGTTCTCTAGAGTTTTCTGCTTTTTCTGGGCCTGTCCACCATCACGCCCATGATTTGCATCATCTTTTCCAGCCGCATCCTCATCCCGATCAGAATAATCTAGGTTCGGTGGAGGAATTGCTGGCTCAAAATTTGCCTCCTCCAAACTGAAAGTTACTTCATGTCCCACTTTTCCAAAGACCACATCGGTGGTGAAGGGTAAATACTCTCTGCTCATCATCCCCACCAGAATCCGAATCACACCTTTTTTCCTATAAGTGAGCATATCAAGCTCTAGAGTAGCACCAATGACTGTACCAAGTGTCCAAAAGCCAAGGTAATGACGCCAAGGATGAGGGACTTTACTGACATGAACCCAAACTTCATCAAGATGATAAGCCGGAGTAGAGTCACCAGCATCCTGCCACTCTGAGATTGTCAATGTGACCCCATGATTCTTCAAACAAAAATCAATATCAACTGTTCGTTTGAGTTCATCCTCAGACGGGAATTCCAACAGGAAAGAGTCATCCCCATGAGGGAGCGCTTCCCAGTTCCAGTCCGCTGTGATGAATTTTGCAAGCTGTGTCTGAACTGTGGCTGCATCAAGTCCCCCCCCCCTGGTAACCTTTATCAAAGCAGTAGGAGAAGGTTTTGGGGTCTCCAATTTGTACTCAAAATTTGGTATGTGGAAAAAACCCAGCTCATTCTTTGCAAAACCTAGCATGGACGCTGTTGGTTTTGGAAGCTTAGCAAGAGGACACTTTGCTGAAATGTGGGCATTCTTCTTATTATAAATAAAACAATCTAGATCCGCCTTGCAACAATCTGCTAAATGCCCATTACACTTACACCTAAAACAATGAGGTGGTTTGACTTTTTTCGGCTTCGCAAGATCAGTGGAGGCCAAGGGCTGTGGATGCGAACCTGACGCCTCCGGCTTGTCTTGCTGCTTTGTTGCCTCCACAATAGCAGAAGGCGCTTCAGTTCACCCACGAGGCCGGTATTCTGCTTGCTGAAAGTATTGCTGGTGGAGTGGTGGCCACGTTGATTCCAGTCATGGTCCGATTGGGCTCCACGACCATCTCCGCTCCCTGCTGCATTGTGTCTTTCTGATGACGGCCACTTTATCCATGACCAATGCCCGGTCCAGTGCCACGACCTCTCTGAGGCCGATCGAACCGACGTGGAGGTCTATTTTGGTGGAAATTGCGAATCGGTGGAGGGCGTGGAGGAGCCTCACGAATCGGTGGTGACGGAGGACGAGCCGCCATCTCGGCGTAGGTAGGGCGAGATGGAATGACGGCGGCTCGCGTATGATCTGTCGCTAGGTTATGAGCGCTATTGGCATTTGGTGTTTCTGTGTCTATCGGAGTCAACCGCACGTGGGTCCGCCAAAGGCACGGCTCCCGTTTGCTTAGCTGAAAGTCAAAATATTATTTTAGCTGATTTGTGGTGGGAGAAAAATACTATTTTGATTAAAAAAAACAAAATGAAAATGATGGATTATAAGAAAAGAAAACAGGGCCACAGTCGCACCAGATCACGTCTGGACCGCCCAAAGGATTTTGCCCGCTCAACTAGGACACGTAGATCTTGACTCTGTTTTGCAATTGAATTTACTGCCATGAAAGACGCTGTATCCACGGCAACCCGATCGGGATTAGTTACCAATTCAGGCGGCATGAATGCGCCTAGCTGACGAACGAGGTTTGGGCAAGGGTCCCCTCCAAGGACGAACCATCCCAGGTCGCCGGAGAGCAAACCCAGTGATTGATCGAGTTTTTCCCCGATCCGCAGTAAGTATCAGCCTCGTTTGAGGATCGAGAACTGGCAAAAGTCGATTGGCAAGGGAGCTGTGCGATCGAGTCAGACTCCCACCATCGAGGTCCCTTTGGAAGCCAATTCGATTCCAAAAATCTTCACACAAACAGCCTGTTCGCTTGTTGGTTTCAACCAGCCAAAACCAGCCAGCCAACAGTGTTTTTCTCTCACAACAAACCAGCACCAGCCAGCCCAAACCAGCCCAGAAACCAACCAGCAAACAGGTCGAAAGTTTCCTCTGAATGTGCATAGAACTTGTTCTTATTGACATTGAATTCGCCGAAACATTTTTCGAGTGCGTGACCAGCTGCCTCGTCGGGGTTAAAACCTGCCAAAATAGCTGAATGGAAAAACTCACCGTACTCCGCCGACGTCGCAGGCGCCTCTTCATCCTCTAGCTGGTTGTCCGATGAATGTACAGGAGCTTCATCAGCGGAAGCCACCAGTCTCGATCTTGCCAGAGCGGAGATAGGCCGAGGTGCCAGGGTCAGTCGACGGCGACGTAGCAGATCTTCGCGAATTGGATCCTCAACTGAATCTCCATCCGCGCCTAGATCCTCGACGGCACCGTCAACGAGTGGAGCACTGTCGACGCCGAGTTGTGCCCTGTCTGGGGAAACAGGGTCCTCGCCGGAGAACAAGTCGATGTCCCGCTTCTCGGAAACGGGAGCCTGATGCGCGTCCGACATCGCGGGAGCCGTCGGAGCTGCAGGCATCGCCGCGTCCGGCACCGAGCAGGAGCGGCGTCCACCTTCCAGATCCCGTTCCCCATCCTCTGGACGGTGGGCACCTGCCCGATCCTGTCGTGACTGCACCGAGACTGCAGCGGGCGCCGAGCAATATGTCACCGGACTGGCGAAGGGGGTCGCCGGTAGGTGACCGACATGGTCCGCCGGAGATGCAGCGGGTGTCGAGCAGGTCGCCGGACTGGAGGAGGCCGCCGGACTGGCGAAGGCGGCCGCCGGTGGGAGACCGACGGGATCTGGAGGCTTCACTGGGGCGCCTGGCGAGTCGCCCCCAACGGTCTCATAGGCGCATGTCTCATGAACACATATAATGGTCAAGGCCTTGTTTAGATACCCTCAAAATTCCAAGTTTTTTCACTCTCTCTCTATCACATTAATTTTTAGCCGTTTGTATGGAGCATTAAATGTAGGTAAAAAAAATAACTAATTACACAGTTTAGTTGGAAATTACGAGATGAATCTTTTGAGCTTAGTTGGTCCACGATTGAACAATATTTATCAAATAAAACGAAAGTGTTACTATTTATCGGGTTGAAATTTTTTTCAATCTAAACAAGGCCAAATTCTTGGATAGTTATATTTTCCATTGGTCTCGAGATAGCCACTAGAAGACCTGCTGGTAACTGTAAGTGTTGAATATATTCATCATAAGAACGACGGTACACCGGTACACCAAGATGTTGTAAAAAACTATGACAAACTATCTCAAGCGAGGTGCTAAGGCTGTCCGCACCGCAGAGCGGTAAACGCGTCTGCAAATGCGCGCGCGCCTGGACAGCCGCACCGCAGCCCTGCAAATGCGCCTACAAACGCTGTCGCGCGTTCCGGCTGCACAGCGCACCGCTGCAGGTAGCGGTCAGTCCGTACAACGCTAAACACTGTAGCAGAAAGAGAGTTAGGGAGAGAGAGAAAGGGGGAGTGAGGGAAATAAAATAGGGAATAGTGGGTACAGAGTATGGGATAGAGATAACACGGGTGCGGGAGAAATGGATATAGAGTAGAGAATCTCGATGACTAAGATAGAATATTCCTTTTTAGAGATGGAAATAGAGGTCGACGAGTGCGGATAGCCTAAGTGTGCCATTCATAACTCCTTGAATGTCCTAGGTGCACCCCTCAGACCAAAGGGCATAACCCGGAATTTATAGTGGCTCAAGTGGGTCTGGAAAGCCATCTTGTGCTTTTCACCTAGCTGCAAGAGATATTTGCTAAAAGGGAGAATTGCGTTCTTGCCCTTGTCCAGTATTTCAATTGTGATTTTGTCCCTCTTTTTTTAACTTTGTGATTTTACCCTCGTTTTTTTCAAACGAAGCTTCCGTCTACCCCTGTTTTGTAACACCGTCTAAAATGCTTGGATTAAATGGCAAAAAAAAGAAAAAAAAAGAAAAGACACCTGTATGAAAAGACAATGATACCCTCCGTCCCTTTCTCCTTTCTCACCCGTTCCGACGACAAGTCGCGGCCCGCACATGGTTTCGCGGCCTGGCAGAGGCGCAGCTGCCGGCGGCGGCGCAGCTCCTCCTCCCTCCTTCCCCCTCCCCCCGGCATGGCTCATCCTCCCTCCTTCCCGCTCCCCCCGGCGCGTCTCCTCCTCCCTCCACCACACTCCGGCGCCCGCTCGTCCCGGCGTTACCGGCTAGGGTTGCGCGAGCTTCCTCCGGCGAGCTCCCCTCCACGCGAGCGCGAGCTTCCTCCGGCGAGCTCCTCTCTAGGCGGCTTCCTCCGGCGAGCGCGAGGCGCTCTCCACCCCAGGCTGCTGCCACCCTCGTCCAGGCGCGCCCTCCACCCCAGGCGCCGCCGCCCTCTCCTCATCCCTCCCTCACTCCGACCTCTCGTCTCCCACCCCGCGGCGGAGTAGGTTAGGTCCCCGATTTGCGTTCCCGTTGCCGGACCCCGACGACGCCGGTTGCTGAGCGAGCGAGAGGGCATGGCGCCGCTGTCGTGGCGGCACCACACCCTGCTGCAGGCGCTGCTCACCTGGGGCCCGCTCTCCGACCGCGACTTCCGTGCCGTCTTCGTCGCCATCTCCGGCAAGAACCCCGGTACGCCATCTGCCTGCTCGCCCACGGGCCACGGCCATCCATATGTCTTATTATTATCTCCGCTCGCGGCAGCCCAGCTGCACGACGAAATGCTCCTCTAGCAAATCAACCGGACTGCTGCTGTGCCGCTACTGCTTTTCCTTTGGAATGTTGTGTATGCATCTTATTTGTCTAACTGGTGGTATTTTGATGAAATTTGAATACAAGCGTGGTTGGCTGTATGCTGTATCCTAGTTTTGTTATGCCATGCTGCCTGTTGTTTGCGACTCCGATCCTACTGTTATTGTCCTTGATTCCTGCTTTTTTTAGTACTGATGTGCACTCTAGAATCTGGCATTATAATGGATACTGATATTTGCTTTCAGTTTTTACTCTTTCTTGTATGATCAAACAATAAGCCTATCATAAATTCATAATCACTGCATACTTGCATCGTCTGGCTGTCTTTAACAATAACCTTACCTGACTGTGAACCCAACTTTATTTTGGCCTAGATAGAAGAAGAGTTCCAGTTATCTGTATTTTGGCTGAGGTCTGGTTGATTGGCCAAACCATGTACATGTATGTATCTAGGACAAGTTATGGAAGACTGGTTAAGTGAGGATTTGGCTGAGTGGGATCAAACTTAATATCTACTTGCGACAAAAATTACTCGGAGAAATGCTCCTATAGCAACCCAACCTGCTCTGTCGCTAGTGCTTTTTCTCCAAAATGTGGTATATGCATCTTTAGCTGTCTAATTGGTGGGTTCTGATGAAATCTAAATAAAAGCATGGTTGGTTGCATCCTAGTTTCGTTATGCGATGCTGTGTGGTGTTTACAAGTCTGATCCTGCTGTTATTATTCCTAGTTGCTGTAAAAACTCACCATTTGAGTACTTCCATGCATGTAGCCTCTAGTATTAAAAGTGGACACTGCTCTTGGCTTCCAGACTTTACTGTTTCATGGATGGTCAAACAATAAGCCTGTCCCATGGCTTGCAGCTACTCATCATCAGCTGTTCAACGATACACTTCTCAAGCTCAACAAGGAGTTAGCATACCTGCAGTTTGAGTTGCGAGCATGCATGAACCAGTATGATGGAATGGTGTACTATGGAGTAGTGAATAACATTGCCGATGAAGAATCGAAGCTCGGAACAAAGTATTCTGTGCCACAAGTTGCATACTACAAGGGGCTGGTATGTGATAGCTTGCTTTGTATAGTTCAATCTGATGCTATGTACGCTGTGTCAACTTTCTTATATGTTCATGTAAAACTGTACCATCAATGGTTCTTGTGGCAGTTAGAAGCAGTTGTTCAGGAAGCTGGAAATGATGGGACCATAACCAGTATTGATGCTCTCAATGTGCGGCTTGACAACCAGGTTTGTTTTACAACCATTCTGGGCACATGATTCATAGGTTTTCATGTATTGATTCACCACACTTGGTCTTATATGTGCCTGTGCAAAGTGGTCATGTGCTTGGAGTACCTTGAAATAATTATGCTTCACAAGTAATTAGCTAAGGCTACAATAGTTTCACATAAGACAGGGTGTACAAGGCTGTACAAATTATTGTGCGTAAGTGCATTTTGGTTTCCAGTTCTGACTCAGCTTTGAATTGCACTTACAGCAAAAAAGGGAGTGGCAACACCTTTACCGTGTCCATGAAAGAAGGAGCTGTTCAGGTTGGTGGTTTACAGTTTCCCTTGGATCCCCGGCCACCCACGGAGCTCCGTCCCCGCCCGCTGTGCAGTTCCCGCCGGCGCCGCTGTTTCTTCAGGCCAGCAGAGCAGCCAGCTAACGAGTTCAGCAGAGCCTTGTGTTTGATTGGAGTAGCTCTGTTCTTTGCCAAATTTCTCTGAATTTTGCATGTAAAAATTTTAGGCGACCCTAATCAAATTTGTTCTTGGTATATAACTCTACTGGTTTGGTTCAAGGGCAGAGATCGAATTCTTGGTATATAACTCTACCAGTTTGGTATATATCTCTGTCGGATAGCGCCGCTCCTCCTCCCTCGTGCTGGTGCTGCCTACGACCCGGAGTTGTCGCCCTCCCGCGCCCGCGCCGACGGCGAGGAGCCACCACGGGGCCGACCTGTCGGCTCGTGTACACGGCTCGTTACATCTGTCATCATTATGAACGTTTTGGTCCCAAAATTTTGAATATTTATCAATATTAAATCTGAGTTCAAATAATTGCAAGTTGTGCCAAATATGTTTGACCAAATTTAATCAATTGTTAGCATATAATAAAAAAGTCTAATTCCAAATCAGGGTAAAATCACAATTAGGCATAACAAATAGGGGCAAAATCGCATGGGCATTCATGTCCTTTTGTATAAAGTTTAACACCGTTAGGGGTGGATGACGGAGCAGGGGCAAACCGGTGCTTCGTGAACGGCACAGTAGGGGTAAATTCACAAAGTCAAAAAAATAGGGGCAAAATCACAATTTCGATACAAAATAAGGGTACAAACGCAAGAGCCCCTTGCTAAAAACCCGCATGAAGATCCTAATTAGAAAACCATGTCTCATACGTTAATTCATCCATAAGCTAGTAAAAAATAGGAACATGGAACTTAGATTTTAATGTTAAAGCATTCAACCAATGACGAAAATATACGCAGAAATGATAAGTTCCATCATTCTTAGAAACCATGAAGAACAGGGACGAAAACAAGCTAACACTGGACTGTATCAATCCTTGAGCCAACATCTTGAGTTCGTCTGTAATAAGTTTAGGTGGACACCGGTATGGTCTGATAGCAGCAACTGGTCGAGCACCAGGAATCAGGGGAATGAAATGGTTGCAAACGCGGAAAGTAGGAAGGCCAGTAGATTGTTGTAAGGGGTTGTTAAGGATCTAGGAAGCCGCTAGAGGAGGGGATGAATAGCGGATGATAACTAAAAATAAAGACACTTGACAACTTTTGATTAGAAATACAAATGACAATAATGTTGTATTAATTATTCCAGGCCCCGGGTTTGAATGCAACTTCGTGTTTGCATAAATTTCCTGGACCCATAAAATAAACTTAATTATCCTAGGCCTGTGGTTGCTGCCTTGAGCCAAGATCCCCCTCTGGTTACCCCAGTGAAACAAGCTGGAAATCATCTATTAAAAACGCGCAAGCCGCATATATATACAAATCCACCCTCTGCATATCTTATTAATGTATAGTAAATGAAACAAGACACCATCATATACATAGACCGGATGCATATTCGCTACCCTTATTGCAACAGCAGCTAGCCTAACTAAACCAATAGTAATACAAGCACAAATGATACTTTTCATATGCCGATTTTGCGCACTGATGAATACATTTCTCCGACAGCACTGAGCCACTGACCGATTTCCCCTCTTCTGAAAGCATCAATTTTTGCACAGCGTTGTTTCAGACTTGAACACTGCGTTGCTGTCTTGGATGCTCATTTCCTCAGGCATGACTCTTGAACTGCATGGTTATAGGTCATCAGATGAAATTACAGAGTTACAACATTTGAATGCAAGTTGGTAGTTACAGATCATTAGGAAATAATGCTAAGCTTCACTTTCGTAGTAAAGAATTGAAGCCTTTGGCTGCAAAATAATGCTACTCACTAAAGTAAATTGCATATGATTCGTGCATCTTGCAAGTCACATATTAATGCAAGATCGTTAGGACATAATGCTAAGCTTCACTTTAGTAGTCAAGAATTGTTGCAACCTCCAGATCTGTTTTCATGTCATTTACTCAAGATTTGGAACAGACCTGCCATTTTAAAATATGGACTAATTTAAGAACGAACATAAATAAAGACAGCGCAAGCCCAACAATTATGCCACTTCTCACTTGAGTACTAGTTGGTATTAATTAAACAACTGGTATAGTGGTATCTTTGTCTGTTAACTAGTTTTGACCATGTGTACAGTGTCTGACAGACACTGTGGATAGAACCACTCTGATGTCGTAAATTCTCATCAGCATCCCAAATTCATATACGTCCTGTTGTGGCTATAGCATTGTTTATTTCCTGCATGTATTTATGATGGGCACCAGTGAAGATTGTTCTAGCTACTTACAGATCAAAATAAAAGGGAAAAAAGAGCAAATAAAAGGATAGGGGCTTGCCCCTCCTGTTCCTTAAAAGAAAAAAACAATTGAGGCACAGCACATTAATGTAAAAGTCGCATGACATTACTGCTACTCGAGGCACATATATTTATTGCTAAAAATACATATTAGGACACACACCTACTTAAATCTATGAATACAGCATATTGGCTATACACATCAAACACAAAAACTGTTTCGAGATGATGACAGAATAAATCAGACAGGATTGCAGAGATATAAGGCAGTCATCTGTTGGTCAGAACGTGAAATGGATATATATTGGGACGGTCAAACCTCACCATTCATGTCAGTTGAGCTTAAACGACTAAACGACTGAGCACATTGAAGATTTAATACAGGTATTTTAGAAGCCGCTGACTGAAAAATAGTTCTTGCTGCGTGGAAAACAAGCATTCAGCCCAGAAAGATGACAGATAAATTAAGACACATTGAAGTAAGTTTCATGCAGGACATGGACATGTGATTGGCGTGGCAAAATTATATACTAGGACCTATGTATACTTAATCTATGAATATGACACATTAGCTACTCATCAAATGATTAACACACCAGCTGTCCCAAGGTCAGGATGATTCTATAGCAACGGGGCATGCATACGCATGATTAAGACAGGAGTTACTTTCATATCATATCTGCCATCAGCTGGTCAAACCAAAACACCTATTATCCTTTTAAACTACTATTGGATATATGAACTAACGGAATAACAAAGGTTCTGCAGACTCACCCGTCATGCAACTTGTGCACTCGAAGTACCAGTTGGCAGCGACAGCCCAGCACCATTGTTGTTTGCATGACCTATATTATGAAAAAGGTGGACGAAAATGACACAGGCAAAATCAGAACAACTGAAGACAAAGTGTAAATCTCAGTCTATTCTATGGAAGGAGCCAACATACTTGCAGGTTGCCTCGTAACAAAAAAGCATGCACCGATCACAATGTAGCACAGCAGCAGAAGGATCCCCTTGAGATAATGTGACGATCCATCCTGCAAAAATCGCAAAGTATGGTCAACACAATAAGAAAAAGACTCAACCACATTTACTTACTAATATAAACAAACTCTTTCTAGTTGAATTGGTAAGTAGTCTTCACTACCAAATTAAAGTTCCATCATATATTGTAAACCTTTCAGTTTGAACTTTTACATGTCCATCAATGATGAGAAAGGAGAGTAGCTGTGTACCTGGAGAGTAAATGCTGTCACTATTACTGAGACGAAGAGAGAGCCGGTCTCTAGCAGCTTGAAGTCGAGATCCATTTGAATACCCGCGATCCAAGCTACAATGACACTCAGCGGCACCTAATGGCACGATTATTCCACAATGATTAGGTAGTAATTTAAGCCAATGAAATCTGGACGGGATATGGTACGACGCGTCATCACTTGTAATAAACTGTAATACCCACCACAAACATGGAGATCTGGGTTGCCGACCCCAAAGCTACTCCGAGGGTGATGTCCTGTGTTGCATCAGGAGCGAAATAGTTAATAACTTTACATGATTGGGCTATTTATAGTCATGAACAGTTCATGGCTGTGAGACAAGAGGAATATAATCTGGGTTGGGTGTGTCCTACCAGCTTGTTCTTGAGAGCAAAAATGATGGCCCCGGCATGCTCCGCGGCGTTCCCGACGATTGGTAGCAGGATGATGCTGATGAAGCTGACGGACAAACCCCAGGATTTGGAGGTAGGCTGGCAGTGGGTACAGGCGTGATTGGTGTATGTAGCGCACGTTAGTGCGGCCAATCTTATAGCTAATTAAGAAGAACAGAGGGAATGAATGATTGATGTAGTACATAAATTGTACCTCAATCGTGCCGACAACATACTCGGACAGGATGGCGATGAGCACGGTCTTGAACGCGAGCCAGAAGAGGCCGCTGGCGAACCCGATGACCGCCTGTTCGTCCTCCTCTGCCTCGCCGTCGTCGTCCTGCGGCTCGAACAGCTGGGCGTGCGTCTTGAGCTGGAAAAAGAGGTAGGCGACGTAGGCGAGCAGCATGACGATGCTGCAGGCGCGGGAGAGGTCGAGCCCCGTGGTGTCCGCTGCCACCGAGTGCTCGCCGGCGCTCACCGCGTAGCGCAGCATGAGCGGCAGCGACTGGCACAGCACGCCGAGGATGAGAAGCCCCGTGCTGACGTCCGCTTGTGTCTGCACAAGCATAAACATATCATCCTCCTCCTCCGAGTCCGAGTCTTGGGTGGTAACTTGCATACACATATCATGCACGACGTTTGGTTCGCACCCTGTCGTATAGCTGGTCGGAGCCGAGGTTGACGACGCCGCCGCAGAAGAGGGAGGTGCCGAGCACGAGCAGCAGGTTGGAGAGGACGGAGCCGAGGAGGGAGCACTTGACCACCTCGATCTTGCCCTCCATGAGCGCGAAGAGCGCGACGATGAGTTCAGTGGCGTTGCCGCACGTCGCGTTCAGGAGGCCGCCCACTGTACGTACGTACGTAGTAGCGCCGTCATGCAGAGCAGCAGAAGCATTCATGATGAGATCACTGTTGCTGACTTTGAAAAGTCAAGGCAAGTCATAGTAGACTGAATTTGACTTACCAGTGGGACCGGTGTATATTGCGATCTGCCTGCAGGAATGACAACAACAGAGCACAAGGCGTGTCAGCATGTAGTTAGTTAGGGTTGTTACATGAATGAAGCGCAAGTTTAAACAACTGGCGATGATGGGCTTACTCGGTGAGGAAGCTGACACGCTCGGAGAGAGGAACGAGGCCGAGTAAGCTGAGCGCAAACACCCACACCTGCCAATGAATGGGGCAGTTCCGTTTCAAATTTCAACCAAGATTAACACAAATGGATCGCATGTACTCCTACTAGTACGTCTCTACATTTACCGAACTATATAAAAAAATGTTTTTGTACTACTATATATCACTGTGTGAGGTAAGGAAACTAAGTAGTATAAGTAGTGCGAAAATTAGACTAATCTAGTCTTGTGTCAATATCCAATGTAAGAGTGGCAGGTTGGTGCTATATAACCTTTTTTTTTAGCTAGAGTACGTGACGTTGCTCTCACACCACCAAAAGAGCAGGAAACTCCACGGAGCAAATCCTGGAGACCCCACGTCGTGCAGCAGGAGTCATAAAAGCGAGGACAGCAAGGCGCAGATGCTGGTGCTGCCTGTTCCGGTGAAAGGGATGCTGCAGTCCAGCAGAGTCTGTGGTAAAAGGTGGATCCGTGCAGCGCAGGACAGCAGGAACGTAGTATTATTGATCCTGTGTTCCATGATCGGCAAGGGCTGGGCATCGGTATTCTATAATGAAAACAGTACAGATATTTTTTTTACTGTATTTGAAACCGAATTCGTTTAGAGGGGTTGAGATCTTTCCGTATCCGAGTTCGAATATCCAACATCCGATACCGTATCTGAATACTTAAATCGCATATTTATGATATCGATATCTAATCGTATCCTATCTGATATAGTTGATACTATCCATATTCAAATCCAAATTCGAAAAAAAAAAATATTAATGTCCGTATTCAATCCGTTTTCATCGTTATCCCTGCCCCGCCGGCCGCCGGCCGCCGACCCACGTGCTGGCTGCGTGTGTGGCTACATCTGCTCATCAGCAGAAAGGTTGGTTTTGCAGGCTCAGGCAGGGGTTGTCTCGCGCCAAGCAACGGCCGTCACTTCTTTTTGCCACTTTATATATATCCGCATAATAAAAATTCGAACGATGCATGGCAAAATAATAAATTAGAGAGGAAGATAGATAAATATTGATATCATAACATGGTAGCGGTGCTAAAAAAAATTGCTGTTTGGTAAAATAAAATATCAAGGTGAGAGGAGGAGTGGTGAGAGGAGTACTACTTCTAGTAGATGGGAAAAAACAAGGGACTAGTATATACTCTGTTCAAGAAAGCATCCAACTCCGGCCTTACGGGCCTGCAAAAATAGTTTAGGTTGACCAAATTTCTAATAAATACTATTCACATTTATGATTCTAAATAAATTTATTAAAAAAATATATTTTATAATTAATCTAGTGGTATTTATTTGATATCTTAAATATTGATTTTTTTATCTATAATTAATTAAACTTGAGAAACTAAATTATAGCACTGTGCTAGAATTGTATGTTTTTCTAGACGAAGTGAGTACATATGTATGTATATTACGACCCTATTAGGGGTTGTTTGGTTTCTAAATTTCTGTCACATCGAATGTTTGGACACATGTATAGAGTATTAAATATAGACTAATTACAAAACTAATTGCATAACTTGAACTAATTTGCGAGACGAATCTTTTAAGCCTAATTAGTGCATGATTTAACAACGTGGCGCTACAGTAATGCTACAGTAATCACTTGCTAATGAAAGATTAATTAGACTTAAAAATTCGTCTAGAAAATTAGCCTCCATCTATGTAATTGTTTTGTAATTAATCTATATTTAATGCTTCTTATTAGTATCTAAACATTCGATGTGACATGAGTTTTAGGAGCAACTAGACAAACAAACACCGTCTTAGTATAGTCCAACAACAGCTAACAACTTTTGGCATTTAAACAAGAGAGCCAGCCGTGGTACACCACCGGACGCCCGGATGACTGCAAAATTGCAAATGAAAATAGGAGGATGCTGCAGAACGTGAAACAACAAGAGCAGCAGGCGCCCGTTGTCACGGTCTGTGTGTGTCTCAACTCTCAAGGAGATGGCTGGCAACAGGAGGGCCGGCCAAGGAAGAGGTCAACTCGCATCAGAGCAGAGCTGAAGGGAATGTCGTTAAGCACCTAGGAGTAGTATCGAACGGCCATTTGGCCTGGCTTGTTATCATCTCATCTCTCTCCATCGCCAACATCGGTCTTCCCGACCGAAGAGCGACAGGACAGACACACAGACTGGGAGATCGATAGTAATCTATCGATTTCACTCATCACCTAATAACGCCCTGCTGCCCCGTTCCTCAGGGCTGCTAATCGAATCGTAAGCACGGCCGATCGATTGAGGAAGAAACACAGCAGCTATAATCAATCAATCCTTGAACCGCAATCGCTGGGGGGATATAAATAATATAATATACCTGGCCGAAGTTGGCGCACTGGGCGGCGATGGCGAGCGGCACGGCGGGGAAGAGCACGGCGAGCTTGGTGCCGAGGAAGACCTCCTGCAGGTTGGCGAGCACGGGGCGGAGCGGCGCGAAGGGCACCTTGCGCACCAGCGACGCGTCCGACTTCTTGCGCAGCGCCGACGCGGACATGTTGTGCGCCGTGCGCGCCGTCAGCGACCGCCCGTGGGGGCCCTGCCGCGCCGCGCGCAGCAAGCCGGCTTCCGACGCGTACTTGCGCATCGTGCTGCCCTGGGTGGAGTCAGGCAGCCGATCCATCCTTGATCCTTCCCAGGCCGATCGAGTCCGGCAGCCGCAGCCGATCCAACCCTCTCCCCTCGCGAGGCTGCCGCCGCTCACAGAGTCACAGGGCTGTGGGAGCGCAGAGGAGGATGGATATATATGGAGGGGAGGCGAGCCACGGAAAGGCAAAAGATGCGAGGAATTATTGATATATCTATGGTACTAACCAGACTCTAATCCTAATGACAAATTAAAGAAAAGCATGGGTATATATCTGCTGGAGACTGGAGTAGCAGTGCTACGAATTAAGATCAATGCGACATCGAACTAGTATTTGTTTGGGGAGACTGATTGGTTGATGATCGATTGACGAGGTTTGGTGGGTTTGCGAGATGGTAGTAGTAATCAGGAGGGATTATCATGCATGCAAGAGAGAGATGAGATCCGGGCTGCCCCTGCCGGTTCGCTCGCGGTGAGGAAGAGCAGTGAATGCTAAGATCGCCCCAGTCATGATTATTGTTGTGGCCTGCTGGGGACGGGGCGTCATGGTCCAGCGAAGCTTCGCGGAAGCTTCGTCCCTCGTCCGCCCGTCGCCGCTGCCGCGCCGCCGCACGGAACGGTCCTGGTGCGCATGCAGTGCAGCCTGCCTCGTGCCGTTGCCGTCTGGCGGCTAGTACGTACCGCTTTGCTCTCTGGACGTACGCTGGCTGCTTGCGCCACGGCTGTTCCGCTGCCTCGGAATCTCTGACGACGCCGCTCATCCAAAGCAAGGCTCGGGAGGGATCGAGGGACTCGTCATTCGACCGTGCCACGGGGAGAAGGGAGAGCGCGCAGGCCGCAGGGGTTGTTGGTTTGGTTCGTTGTTTCACTTTCACGCTTCGCTGCTGCGGGCGACGTGGCAGCAGCCCACGGCGGCGACCACGACCGCGACGGGCGTCGGGAGCCGGACCGAATCTTTCTTACAGCCGGCCATCAGCCCATCAACCGTCATGCATTGCATGACACTCGCACGTCGCACTCGCACACAAGCCGGGATGTTTGCCGTACGTGCCCTGTACGTACAACTCGCCTGCGTACTTCTTTCATTCATTCGCTGCCGCCGTGGAACCGTATGGTTTGAGGGATGGGAAATGGAGCATGTACATGTGGTTGGGGTTGGTTGGTATATATGCAATACAAGTATATGAGAATTTGGCTTTCGGGCTGCTCAAGCACCCATCCCCGACTGCGACGGACCTCAGTCGCCACCCCCTGACCCCCGTAGCCGAAAACGCGCATGGGACGCGGATACGATCGAGGTGCGTCCATAATTGCCTCCCGACGACCCCACACCCCAAAGATATTACCGAGTCGAAAACAAATTTGTTCACTAAAAATAAAGCTTTTTATCCGAATATTATTTTTCATCTTCAATTGTGTGTGGCAGTGAAGCTGACCAGGCATGATGCTGCAGCGCCATGTAGTACAAGGGACAAGGTTATGTTGAAAAACAAGTTTGAGGACTACGTAATACACACTTCAATAGTCTATGCATGAAATGAGCCCAAAATATATAAAGTCTGATGATGAAAAATGGCCATTTTGATAGTGTTAGGGGAAACCAAGCCTAAAAATAAATTTTAAGGACAGAAACGGTGGTTTTGAATGAAATTGAGTGTCAGACCGTAGTTGAGAGATTAAGGCCCTGTTTGGTAGAAACGTTTTGTATCCAGATCTCTCAGATAATGTTGCGTTTCAGATGGCGTATCAGAATCACTAGACTATTTGATTGCAGAATCACTCTGAAACCACGTTTTCACGGATTCACGTTAATAGGAAGCAAAGTACGAATCAATAGAATCATTTCAAGCAGAAACGTTTCATCTGTATGCTATTCAACGCCGTTTCTTCTAATCCCGCCTTTTATCAGAACCGTTTCGGTCAACCAAACAGTGCTTAAAATAACTATTCCGCTCAACAATACATAGAGTATAAGAACCAAAATAAAGTAACTGCACCTCCTTATCTAAAAAAAAGTAAATGCACCATTATTGCCCAATTCCAGTAAAGAAGCATTCACGGAAAGGGAAAAATCTGCATTGCCGTTTTACTCAAGAATACGGCACGCCATAATCATTTTCTCCTTCTAGTGTTCATTAAAAACCTTGCATGAGCAAATCCAGTGGGAAAAAAAGTAGAAGAAAAGAGTACATTGCAGGTGAAAGTTGTGTTGCACCTATTGCCTCATTAAAAACCTTGCATGAGCAAATCCAGTGGAAAAAACTCACCAGGAAAAAAGAGCACAACAGTTCAGGATAGGGTCTTCAGGACCTACTAGTCTTTAGGACCTGTTTGTGATCTTCCAAACCAAATTATGGACTATGGTTTAAAGAGTTTTCTCCTCGGGAACCCTGCAACTCTCTGAGTCACTCATGTCAATTCTACGGAAACATCTATCGAAGCTTCGCAGAGATTTTGTGAATAAAGTTGCTAGATTTTCACAGGACTTAGTTTGTAGGATATTTAGATTCTGGAGCCTGTGAGGAAAAAGAACTTTGGAGCAATAATCCCGTGAGGATAAAAGAACTTTGGAGCAATATGTTTTGTAAGATTGCTTTTCATGCATCCCATATGCAGTTATGCAACACAAGCAGCATTATCTTCATTGATAACGGTGGGGAACTGTTAAAAACTAGGCCACATGACTTTTGGATGTGATCGATCATCTATTTGAGCCAAATACATTCTCGTGTGGCTTCATATAGGGTGATTATCTCTGAGTGGTTGGTTGACGCGGCAACCAAGGTCTGCTTCATAGACCGCCATGAAATGGATGCACCACCATAGAGAAATATGAAACCAGTCTGCGATTTAGCAATATGCGGGTCAGACGTGAAAGGATCAAGATGCCCGAGAGGGGGGGGTGAATTGGGCTAATTCTAAAATTCTTTGCAATAATTAAACCCTACACTTAGCCCACTTCACCCTTTGTGCCTAGAATGTGATTCTAACGATCTACCGCATAAAAGTTTAGCACCCTAAGTTCCAATCCTACTCTAGCATGGCAATTCTAAGAATGTAAAGATAAGAATTTAATAGCTCAAATGTAAATGCTCAAACTAAAGAGAGGAGAAGGGCCCCGTTTGGCTTACCCCATATTCGGCTTGTTCGGCTTGTTTTTTCAGCCAGAACAGTGTTTTTTCTCACAACAATTCAGCCAGAACAGTGTTTTTCTGCCATTTTCAGCCAAGATTCAGACCAGCGAACGGGGCCAAGGAACGCGGCGATGTTTTGCCGAGGTATCGAAGAGTCGCCACTCTCCACTAGTCCTCGTTGGAGCACCAGTGCAAGGGTGTAGCTCCTCCTTGATCCGTGCAAGGATCAAGTGCTCTCTACGGGCTGATTTTTTGACACTCTGTCGCGGTGAATTGCCCACAACCGCTCACAACTTGAGTTGGGTCATCCACAAGCTCCGCCGAATGACCACCAAACTTTCGATCACCACCAAGCCATCTAGGTGATGGCGATCACCAAGAGTAATAAGCACAAACTCTCACTTGACCACAATAAGCCTAATGAGAAGGGTGGATGCACACTTACTACTCTCCTTGCACTAATGAGGCCTTAATCTTGGATTCTCAAATCTCAATCACCTCACTAGGCTCTTGCTCTCCTAAGCACTCTCAAGGGTGTTTCTCAGCTGATCAAATGGGCAAGAGAGCTCCCTTGGATGAATCGAGGAAGTATTTATACCCCCTCATTCAAAATGAGCCGTTAGGAGGTTGCGTCAGTGTTCCGCGGGGTGACCGAACGCTCTGGTCAGTTATCTTCGCCATAGAGCCATTAAGTTGTGATCGAACTCTGACCTGTGTCCGGTCAGCACTGACTGGACGCGTCCGGTCACGAAAACTGCTCTCTGAAACCTTATTGATGTTGACCGGACGCTGATGCCTAGAGTTCGGTCACTTTGCTGTTCAGCGTCCGGTCAGTAACTAGAGTAAAGCGCGAAAGCAAAGCAAATGAGCATAACCAAGTGACATGACATATAAATAATTCAAAGTAGGGAGCACACATGTCACATATCATATAAATATCACATATCACATTAATATCACACTCATATGTATATAGTTCAATGCATGAAAGTAAACATGAATGCATAATAGTGTATCACACATAAAAATCCAAAAGTACTAAATCATAAGCTCCTCCAAGATATAGCGCTCCCCCAAGATCTAACATACTCGATCCCTCTCCCCCTTTGGCGTCAAACACCTAAACCTAAGGGCCGGTCGATGGGACAGGAGCAGACGAGTCGAGTGCTGAGGTATGGTGAGCGATCTAAAACTAGGTAGCATCATCCTCTAATCTGGAGCTCTGAGCTGTCTGACCCTCTATCGCTGGAAGTGAAGCTGAAGCAGTCTGGGTTTGCTATGGGGCTGGTGCGGCCTGTGACTCATAAGTAGCACTATAGCAGCTGGCTCTGATGATGCAACAGATAAAGGGAGCGTCTCTATAGTCCTAGTAACTGGAGCGACTATGGTAGGAGTAGGGACTCATAGCTTTAGCGGTGTAGGCTGCCCTGTCAACTCGCTGAAAGTAGCACTAAGGCTCCTAGAAACTGGGGTGTCAATCACAAGTACTGAGGAGCTCTAAGCCGGTGTGAAGCCCATGATAATAGGTGTGAAGGAAGGACTCTAGGCTGGCACTAGAGAAGCAAACCACTAGGACACCTACTCTGTCAGTGAAGCAAACTGTGTAGCTAGTTGTCCTTGACTCTGGAGCCCACTAGGCTATAAAGCTAGAGTCACTGTAGTGGTGACAGGCTAGCTGAGCTAAGGTGTAAGCTATGGCGGTGCAGACCCAATAGCAGTAATGACATGCTGCATAAAACCAAGTAACTGCTGCTGGATCAGGAGCTACTGCTGTTTGGCCTGCTGCTGTCTCTAGAACTCGTCCTATCTGGCCTAAACCTGTGCTAGGGCTGCTACAGTCTCCTAGGCTTGGCGTGCCTGATCCTGTCTCATCCACTCTAGAATAGCAAGGAGAGCGGGGTCTGTCAGTGGTGGCTGTGTTGGAGCTGAGCTGGAGCCACCGGCCTCACTATTATGTTGTCGAGGAGGCATCTGAGGGATATCCTGGTAGTCATCATCTAAACTATTATTGGGGTCGCTCTCAACCAAACCCTCCTACTGAGCATCTAGCTCCTCCTCCTTTATGCCCCTGATAATCTCATCCTGCTGGGCTATAGACTCTAGCATCTCTAGGCAATGATGCGACTGACTAGGTGTCATTGCTACACTATGGCGGAGCATCTGAGTCATGTTATATAGTGGAAACTCTATGGTAGCTCCTATATACTCGGCCATAGTCTCTAGGAACTTTACTATAACTGCCTTGCGAATCAAGAATGTGATCCAGTGAGCATAAAGTAGCTGTTTGTGGCCTCTAAATCCCTCTACAAGAGTGTCCTCCATCTCTGATAGAATAACATCCCAAATGTCAAACATTGTCTGCTATATCAGAGAGGTCACCAACCATAGCTGAATGCGAGTCAATCCCTCACGATAACCCATCCTAGGGAGCAGGGTCCTCCTCATGATAGCATCAAGCAGCCTCGCTGTAGGAGTAAGATCTCTAGGTGTCCTGCTCGACCCCTCGCCAAAAGGCTCTATGAAGCAATGTCGAACCAAATTAGTAGGAGGCACAAGACCACCGTGAGGGCATCTGGGAGGCTCTGTCTGACCGTAGCAAACCTCGTGAAGGCAGATGGGTGACTCTGGTATCCTTAGAATCTCTCTGACCCTAAAGCTCATCAACCTATAGTCACGGCCTCTGAATGCAAAGTGTATGAACCTGTGCCCTAGGTCAATCCAAAGTATAGCATAGAACTCATGGACCCATGATGGTATATATCAGCCAGTCCATCCAAGTAAGTCTATCAACCCTGGTAGATAAGATAGGTGAGGGTGAATCTGCTCTCCTACTGCTGCAATAGCTGACTCAATGGAGCAAACCCTCTGAGATCTGAATGCAACCTCACTGTTAAGATATGCATTATAGAAATCCTCCTGCAGTGGTGTATAGAATTGCTCTGAAGCACGCTCATCCCACCTCAGCAGAAACCAGTCCTCGAACTACACAAACCTAAGCTGCTGCATGTACTTGGCTATGGCTGCCCTTAGATCAAGGTGAGTCACTAGAGGTGGATCCTGTGGTCTGGGAGGCAGACGAGAACCCATTCGCTGTGTCTCTAGCCTCGGTGTCACCTAAGCATGAGTACGACTAGAGCGTCGTAACTATGGCTGAGGTGCCTACTCTGTCTCCTGAGCCTGCTCTGCCTCCTGTGTCTGCTCTGCCTACTAGATGCCCTTTGACTGCTCTGCTGACTGTGTCTGCTGCTATGGCTCCCCCTGAGGCTGACTCTCATCTAAAGCAACATGCTGTCCTTCAAGCATGACAGTCCTAGCTGGACTACTATGACGACGCTCAACCTGCTTGACTACGACCCTCTGAGCTGGTGAAAGCTGGTCTATAATGCGAACACCACTCTGATCTCCTCCTCTCTCTACATGCTCTACGATGGCTGCAACTGCTGCTGCTCTCTTAGTATTAGCATCTACAAATTTACACTTCTTTGTCGTAAGCTTCTTCACCTTGCCTTTCACCTCAGCAAACAAGCGAGGCGGATGCCTCGGATCCTCATCACCTAGACCACCTCTAGCGTTCTTGACACGTGTCATTACTAGAGCTAAAAGGAACTACTGCCACTAACAAGAACCAACTGCCAACTGTCACTTCTGAGGCTTGGCCTCGATCTGTACTCATGAGCTTGGCCCCTGAGTTCACTGACCACTGCCAAAGGAACCTCACAAATACCGACTCGCTGCACAATAGAAAAGATTGGATATATGAATAATTACAATATACATCTAGAGATACAAAACCCTAAGAAGCAAGCAATAGATACAAAATTAGAGGCGATGGCTTGCTACCTGATGAACCGGCGAACTGAAGAGTAGAGGAATGAATCACAGGGAACCATCGGGTCGGCGATCAAATGTCTAGGGTTAGGGTTCGAAGTAGTGTGGTGGCTAAGGAATGTGGTGGAGATGTGTGGCTATGATGCTGGCGTAGTGGCGCTAGGGCACGACAGTGGATCATGATGGTGGTGGCTTGGGCGTGGGAACGTGCGGTGGCTCAGGAACGGCATGGGCATGGGAGTGTGCGGCGGCTCGGGAGCGGCGCAGGCACGAGAGCATGTGGCGGTGTGGGAGTTACGCGAGCGCGGTGGAGCAATGTTGCATGGCTAGGGCACGGGGGCGAGGCAAGCTCGAGCGGTGGAGGCGCAGTGGTGAAATCAGTGTGGGTGGTTGCTAGATTAGGTCAGCGGCACGGTTATATGGTGGCCCCCCGACGTGATGGATAAGAAAAGGAGAAAGAGTTCGAGACCCACATGATTTCTACTAACCGGACGCTTCGGTGACAACGACCAGATGCTGCCACCCGGAATCCGATCGACAACAAAGTGGTCCAAAACCTCCAAAGTCGCAACCGGACGCGTCTGGATGTCCTTGATCGGACGTAGCCAAAGTCCAGTCAATCCTGTATGCACCTTCTTTGCTAGACCAGACGTAGGACCACCATTTGACCGGACATAGGGAGAACACTATTTTAGTGTCTGGTCACTCCTTTGTGCTTTTATTCACCTCCTGTAAACTGACCGGACACTGGAACCTAGAGTCCGGTGCCGTGTCCGATTGCTCTTTTTCATCAAATCTTCAATGTTCCTTCACGCTGCCTGTTCCCAATCAAGTCCCAACTTTAATAAGACCAAAATAAACACCAATTGGGACTGATGTGAGTGACCTCTCTCAAACCCTCAATTTTAAAAAAAATATTTTGCCTTAGGCTATACTTCTTTTTAAGAAAATAGGCAATAAAAGGGTAATCGAAAGGAAACGACAAAACAACACACATGCATATGCAATGCAATACTTGAAAGTAATTCTAGTTGCTTGTCAAGTTTGATCCAAGGTTAAGCTTCTTCACACGCTTTCCGGTGGTTATCTTAACCATGTTAGACAAGCCCTAAATGCATTACCAAAAATTAAACATATTGTATATTACAATGCAATGCAATGCAAGGGACAACACAAGCTCATTTTCTAGTGAAGTTACTAAAATCAAGCACATTGAGCTCATTCCTCAACTGATAAAATGTTGCCTCATCTAGCAGTTTAGTGATGATATCCACCAATTGATCCTCAGTCATTACACCTTCTAGTGATATATCATTTTTAGTCACATGATCTCTAAAAAAGTGATGGCGGATATCTATGTACTTGGTGCAAGAGTGTTGAACCAGATTATTAGCAAGCTTTACCACACTCTCATTGTCACACAAAAGTGGTACCTTTTCTAGAACTACACCATAGTCTAGCAAGGTTTGCTTCATGTAAAGTATTTGTGCACAACAAGCACCCGCGACAATATATTCTGCTTTGGCAGTGGATAGAGCCACACTATTTTGCTTCTTGGAGGACCAAGACACAAGTGATCTACCAAGCAAATGGCACCCTCTGGATGTGCTTTTCCTATCAACTTTGCAACCAACATAATCCAAATCGGAATAGCCAACTAATTAAAATCTAGCTTCTTTGGGATACCAAAGACCAATGCTTGGTGTGTGCTTAAGGTACCTAGGGATTCTTTTAATGGCTATCAAATGAGCTTCCTTAGGATTAGCTTGAAATCTAGCACGCATACACACACTAAACATGATGTCAGGCCTAGATGCGGTTAAATATAACAAGCTACCAATCATAGAGCGGTAGAGAGTTTGATCAACCATTTTATCTCCCTCATCTAGGTTGAGATGTCCATTAGATGGCATTGGTGTCTTGATTGGCTTATATTCATCCATATTGAACCTCTTGAGAAGATCCTTGGTATACTTTTCTTAAGAGATGAAAATCCCTTCTCTCATTTGATGAGGACATCACTACTTCATCGCATACAAGCCAAGTAGAGGAGGAGGTCCAGCATGGGCTTCCAATTCATCTTTTTCATGGTGGAAGCCGAGTCCAACTCAAGTTCGAGTCTGGTTTGGGCTCCAGGACCAGTCTGCCTTAAACTGGTCACCCAGGACGCATCCGGACTCTGTTTTTGATGATCCACATATGGATGGAAAGCTAATTGGATAAGGAAACCAACCCAATTGGTTTCACATCAAAAGACCTTCGTAATCAATGGGAATCATCGAAACAAGTCAGCATCCAGAATCTATCAGGGTGCTGCGACACCGTCTTTTGGTCCGTTGGACCGTGTATCGTGTTTGGGCCCATTAGGGGCCGCGTCCAGGGGGGTGACGCCCAAGACTCTATAAATACCAGCCATCGCTCTCCTTAGGGTTTGGGTTTTGTTTAGTTCTTGATTTTCTCATGAAACAGACATCGTTTTGCTGCAACTGTCGCCGCCAAGGCCGCTTGCTGTTAACCAGGGCCCCAGTTCTTGATCTTGTTCGCCTATGGCGATTAGTCCTTTCGAATAAAGACTTGAACCCCTTCTCATTATCATAAGCCTCATATTTATTTGTAATTTCAGATTGTGTTTATCTCATTCTTGCTTGTGTTCTCGATTCGCTTGCAGGAAAGCCTTCTTGGCGAGGTCAATCGCGTTCGCGTGGTTGATAAACAACGGAGCAGTGGTGTAATGGTTGTGGGGGTCCAAATCAATCTTAGTTTGAAGCCTAGATTGTGAACATCGAGTCTCCACCAATTGACGCTATCATACCTTTCAGAAGATCGGGCCTTGTCTACATCATCATTTGCTTGACTTGAAAACCAAGAAAGAATGTAAGCTCTCCAATCATTGACATCTCGAACTCCTTCGACATTAATTCACCAAACTTTTTGCAATAATCTTCATTTGATGATCCAAAGATGATATCATCAATATATACTTGACAAATGAAGATTTCTCCATCAAGCTTCTTGGTGAATAGTGTGGTGTCGACCTTCCCAATGGTGAAGCCCTTCTCAATGAGGAAATCCCAAAGACATTCATACCAAGCTCTTGGGGCTTGGTTAAGCCCATATAGCGCCTTGGACAACCTATAAACATGATTAGGATATCTAGGTTCTTCAAACCTGTGAGGTTGATCAACATAGACTAGTTCATTTATGAAGCCATTTAAAAATACACTTTTAACATCCATTTGATATAATTTCATTTTATGATGTGATGCATATGCAAGGAGGATACGAATGGCTTCAAGTCTTGCAATTGGTGCAAAGGTCTCTCCTAAATCCAATCCTTCAACTTGAGAGAACCTCTTTGCAACTAGTCTTGCCTTGTTCCTCACTACAATGCCTTGATCATCTTGCTTGTTGCGAAACACCCACTTTGTTCCAATGACTCTTGCACCTTGTGGTCGCTCTTCAAGAGTCCAAACTTCATTGCGAGTGAAGTTGTTCAACTCTTCATGCATGGAATTTATCCAATCTGAATCTTGAAGAGCTTCTTCTATATTTTTAGGTTCAATACAAGAGACAAAAGAGTGATGTTTAATGAATGAAGCATGTTTTTTAGATCGAGTCATTACACCCTTTGAAGGACTCCCTATGATGAGATCTTGTGGATGAGCTTGTAGTAGAGATGAATTTCTTCTATCAACCACTTGAGGCGGAGGTTGTGGAGTATCAACATCTTGTGCTTATGCCACCATTTGATCATAGGAGACATGAGTATCTTCATTTTCTACTCTCCCATCTTTATCACCATCTTGCGGCACATTTGATGAAGAAGGTGGATCAATCACTTGTATATCATCTTCATCATCTTTAGGCTTGATGTCTCCAACCAGAATGTTCTTCATAGCCTCCCTCAATGGTTCATCACCTACATCATGAAGATTCTTATATGCTCCTTGGGAGCCGTTAGATTCATCAAATTCCACATCATATGTTTCTTCAACCAAGCCGGTGGCATGATTAAATACTCGATATGCTTTGGACTTTGATGAGTGACCAACGAGAAAGCCAATATTGAAATGTATTTGAAACTTCCCTAGGTGTTGCCGCTTCTTGTAGATGTAGAATTTGTAACCAAACACCTGGAAGAATGAGACGTCCGGCTTCTTCCTATTGAGCAACTCATAAGGTGTCTTGCCAAGAAACTTTTGAAGGAATAGACGGTTGGATGCATAACAAGCGGTGTTGATAGCTTTCGCCCATAGAGCTTTGGGTGTATTGTACTCATCAAGCATTGTTCTTGCAAGTGTTATAAGTGTCCGGTTCTTTCTCTCAACTACACCATTTTGTTGAGGAGTGTATGTGGTGGAGACCTCATGCTTGAATTCAACTTCATCACAATAGGCTTCAATGTTTGTGTTGTTAAACTCTTTTCCATTATCACTTCTAATCTTCTTGAGCTTCACTTCAAACTCATTTTATGCTATCTTGGCAAACTTCTTGAAACATGATGCAACTTCGGTCTTGTCATGAAGGAAGAACACCTATGTATATCTAGAGTAGTCATCAACAATCACAAGACAATAAAGATTTCCTCCCAAACTCTTATAAGTTGTTGGTCCAAATAAGTCCATGTGAAGAGCTCTAGCACTCTTGTTGTTGACATGAAAGCTTTTGTATGATGAGTGTTTGCAACTTGTTTGCCGACTTGACATGCACTACAAAGCTTGTTCTTCTCAAATTTCACATCCTTCAACCCTCTCACCAATTCATTCTTCATAAGCTTCTTGAGTGAGCTCATCCCAACATGAGCAAGTCTTCTATGCCATAGCCACCCAAGTGATATTTTGGTGAATAGGCATGTCTTCAAGTTAGCATCTTTAGAGCTAAAATCCACTAGATATATGTTGTTGTATCTAAATCCCTTGAATATAACTTGATCATCATCTTTCTTAGATACAACCACTTCCTTCTCGGTAAACAAGCATTGAAAGCCAAGATCACACAATTGTCCAACGGATAGCAAATTGAAACTCAAAAAAGCAACACATAGCACATTTGAGATTGAATGATCATTGGATATTGCCACTTTGCCTAATCCTTTCACTTTGCCCTTTGAATTATCACCAAATATAATTCTTTCTTGACCATCAACTTCTTCATCTAGTGAGGTGAACATATGAGGATCACCGGTCATATGTTGAGTGCAACCACTATCAATTACCCAATAACTTCCACTGGTCTTGTAGTTCACCTACACACAAGAGATTAAGCTTGTTTAGGGACCAAAGCTTGTTGAGGGCCCTTGACTTTCTCAACAAGTGACTTTGCAACCCAAATTTTCTTAGGTCTATTCTTGTTGGGAGGTCCTAAGAACATGACTTTCATTTTACCACTAGAATCCTTTCTAAGCATGTAATGAGCATTGAAAGCAAAAGGTCTAGCATGCTTGGGCAAGGGCTGTGGTGGTGGAGTTTGACACTCATGGGCAAAGTGACCTTCTTGTCCACACTCAAAACACCTCTTTGGCTTTGGCTTTGACTTGTATTGTTGTTGGTGTTGAGCTTGAGCTTTCTTCTCTTGATGTGCCAAGTATCCAATTCCACTTCTATCCATCTTCATGATGGTGTTCATGAGTAGCTCACTTTGAAGATATTGACCTCTTGTAAACTTGCTCAAGCCGGTCTTAAGATGGTTTTTTTCTAACTTGAGCTTCTTGTTCTCTTCTTTGAGCTCATCATGATTTTTCTCCTTCTTGAGTCTCTTGTTCTCTTCTTTGAGCATCTCATTCTCAAGAGCTAGATCACTATCATGGTCAAGGTTCTCTATCACAATGGTGTTGTTGGTTGATAGCTTTTTAAGATCTTTCTTAAGCTTCTCATTCTTATTCTTGATCTTGACATATTCATCATAGTTATCGGGCTCAACCACTTGCTTGCCTTTGCTACTAGAACCTTGCTCAATGCTCTCAATAATCAAATCATCACATGATGTAGCTATATCAATCTTAACAACATCGTTAGTAGCACCATGTGGCTCATTGGATAAAAACTCATGAGAGATAACAAGATTATCATGATTGATCTTGAGATTTGTATATTCATCTTTTAGCATATTGTAGCTAGTGATGAGCTCATTATGTATCCCCTCAAGTTTATCATGTTTTTCTTTAAGCTCTTTCTTAGAAGATTTGAGCTCCTTAAGTTTGGATGACATAGCATCATTTGCTTCTCTAAGCTCAACACTAGCCTTTTCCGCTATATCACATTTAGCTAAAAGAGAGTCATTCTTAAGTTCTAGCTTTTCATTCTTAGCTCTTGACTTTCTAATGATCTTAGTGTATTGATTTAGCAATTTAACAATATCATCATATGAAGGTGATTCAAATTCGTCATCATCACTATCACTATCATCATTGCTAGCATGTTCATCACCACTACTTTCATCATCATTTGATACCTTTTGTTCACCCTTGGCCATAAGGCATAGGTGTGTAGAGGATGATGGCGGTGGTGTTGGTGAAGATGATGAGGAGTCAATCACAATAGCGGCCACCTTCTCATTCTCATTATCATCATCGGATGAGCAACTTGATGAATCAATTTCCATGAGCTAATCACCGACAATGTATGCCTTGCCATTCTTCTTCTTCTTCTTGTGGAAATCCTTCTTCTTGCCATCCTTCTTCTTGTATGGCTTGTTTTTCTTCTTCTCATTTTCATCTTCATTACTTGAGTCATCTTTCTTGCCCTTGTACTTCTTCTCGTATTTGTATTTCTTTGGCTTAGGGCATTGATGAGCTAGATGACCAAGTTCTCCACAATTATAGCAATCCATCTCGAAGATTGGCTTCCTTCTATTGCTAGTGAAGAACTTCTTTTTCTTGCCATCAAACTTGATACCGTTCTTGTTGAGCTTCTTTAGCATCTTGGCGGTTCTTCTCACCATAAGAGCAAGATTTGCATCATCAATCTCATCATCACTTGAGCTCTCATACTCAATTCTTGCTTTGCCCTTCTCTTGGCTAGCCTTGAATGCCAAGTCTTTGTCTTTCTTATTGGTAGAAGAAGAGCCATCTTGTGGTGTGATGTGCATATACATCTCATGAGCATTGATCTTTCCCAAGATTTGAGTTGGTGTAGTGGTGGAAAGATCACCTTGATGAAGCACGGTCATAATGTGTCCATATTTGTCAATGGGGAGGACACTTAAGATCTTTCTTACAACATCGGATGGTTGCATTTGTGTAAATCCAAGCCCATTGACTTCCTCTACAAGAATATTTAAGCGTCAGTACATTTCATTTGCACTTTCTTTAGGAAACATCTCGAAAGAATTAAGCTTTTTCATGACAAGATGATAGCGTTCCTCACGCTCGCTCTTTGCTCCCTCATGGAGCGCACAAATGTCTGACCATAGTGCATGTGCATCCTTGTGGTTCCGCACATGGTTAAACACATCTTTGCAAAGGCCTCTAAAGAGGGTGTTTCTAGCCTTTGCATTTCATTTCTCATAATTGACGTCATCGCCTTGAAGATGTGTGGGATCCTTAGGTTTTGGGAAGCCTTGAGAGGCGGCTCTAAGAATTCCAACATCTAGAGCTTTTAAATAAGCCTCCATGCGGATTTTCCAATAAGAAAAATCATCTTCCTCAAAGATAGGAGGAGGTCCATCCCCATGGGACATCTTTCTCTAGACAGTTAAGCCTAAATACGTGAGCACGAGGCTCTGATACCAATTGAAAGGATCAAGATGCCTAAGAGGGGGGGGTGAATTGGGCTAATTCTAGAATTCTTTGTAATAATTAAACCCTACACTTAGCCCACTTCACCCCTTGTGCCTAGAATGTGATTCTAATGATCTACCGCACAAAAGTTTAGCACCCTAAGTTCCAATCCTACTCTAGCATGGAAATTCTAAGAATGTAAAGACAAGAATTAATTTGCTCAAATGTAAATGCTCAAAGTAAAGAAAGGAGAAGGAACATGGTGATGTTTTACCGAGGTATCGAAGAGCCACCAGTCCCCACTAGTCCTCGTTAGATCACCCGTGCAAGGGTGTAGCTCCTCCTTGATCCGCGCAAGGATCAAGTGCTCTCTATGGGCTGATTCTTCGACACTCCATCGCAATAAATTGCCCACAACCACTCACAACTTGAGTTGGGTCATCCACAAGCTCCATCGGATGATCACCAAACTCCCGATCACCACCAAGCCGTCTAGGTGATGGCGATCACCAAGAGTAACAAGCACATACTCTCACTTGACCACAACAAGCCTAATGAGAAGGGTGGATGCACACTTGCTACCCTCCTTGCACTAATGAGGCCTTAATCTTGGATTCTCAAATCTCAATCACCTCACTAGACTCTTGCTCTCCTAAGCAATCTCAAGGGTGTTTCTCAGCTGATCAAATGAGCAAGAGAGCTCCCTTGGATGAATAGAGGAAGTATTTATACCCCCTCATTCAAAACAAACCATTAGGAGGTTGCGTCAGTGTTCTGCGGGGTGACTAGATGCTCCGATCAAGGTGACTAGACGCTCCAGTCAGTTATCCCTGCCATAGAGCCATTAAGTTGTGACCGGACTCTAACCTACGTCCGGTCAGCACTGACCGGACACGTCTAGTCATGAAAACTACTCTTTGGAACCTTACTGATATTGACCGAACGCTGGTGCCAAGAGTCTGGTCACTTTGCTATTCAGCATCTGGTCTATAACCGGAACCTGACCATCATCTAGTCAGCACTGACCGAACGCATCCGATCAGGATTCTCCCTCTCTAGAACCTTACTAGAGTTGACCGGACTCTGGCACCCAACGTCCAGTCACTTTTGACTCAGCGTCCGGTCACAACCAGATGACTTCTCCTTGATCAAATGAACTGACTGCACTCTACTGCCAGCGTTCGGTTACAACCGAACCAACATTCGATCAACATTTGACCCTCCATTCACTTCCAACTCAAAATCATATGTAAAGGAAGTTTGCTCAAATTGATCTTTGGGCTACTCCTGAGCTACCTAGTGCTAGATTTGACACGTGTGCACCACACCTAACCCACTAGACTCACCTAGGTCAAGATACTAGTCCATACCCCCCTTAATAGTATGGCCAAAGGAAAAACAAAGTCCTAAACTACTCTAAGTGTCTCTTCAACACCAAACAACACTTAGAACTAGTCTATCCTTAACCTTGTCGTCCATCCTTTGAAAACCAAAACGATTTCCATCGTAGGGGCACTACAACCATGATTGCCCAATCAATTGCCATTACCATGACCTAACTTAATTGCCTCTGCAAAAACACACGTTAGTTATAGTAATCTCATATTATAATTAATCACCGAAACCCAACTAGAGGCCTAGATGCTTTCAAGACATATAGCTAGCATCCACATATCCCACCATGGTTGGGACTTGGTTCTTTGGAAACCATAGACCAAGGTCTTGAGTACCTTGTAGATACATGAGGATGGTCTTGACGCCAACCCAATGTCTTCTTGTTGGGGCAGCATTATACCTTGTCAACAAATTTACTACGAACAAAATAGCAGGCCTTGTATAGTTCACTAGGTACATTAGTGCTCCAATGGAACTCAAGTAGGGAACTTTAGGTCCCAATACTTCCTCGTCATCATCCTTGGGTCTAAATGGGTCCTTATCCACTTCCATGAATCGAACCACCATGTGTAGTATATTTTTACATATGCTTTTATACATGCATGCTCATATTATTTGGACTACTAAATAAGTACTATTGATTTTTTTAATTCTCACATTTTAGGTGTCGGTGTTTAATGATCGACAACCATGTTATGGGGCTACCCGGAACGAGGATTGGTGGGCTTAGGCATAAGCTAAACTTGATGGTGAACGTGAAACAATGATTTATACTAGTTCAGGCCGCACAATAGTGTAATACCCTATGTCCAGTGTGGCATGTTGCCTTGCGTTGGATTGTTGTGTATGATGTTACAAGGGGGTGCCCCTACCACTCTTTATATAGTTTAGAGGGTAGGCGCATAAGTCTAGTCCTAGTCGGTTACAACAGAAGAGTTCTAATCCTATTACAAAAATAGACTTTCCTATAATCCGACTAGGTCGGTCCTTCTTGTCTTGGATAGCACACCACCTTGTCTCGTGCTTTCAAGCAGACTATGGGCCGGCCCATCTCCTTACTAGGTAGTCGACCCTATGGGGAACCCTAAGGGTCTTGGTCCATCAATGGGATATACTTCGACAAGCCGATTTAGTCATGCTATCTCTATCCATTATCACTTGGGCATGATGGCTCACCCAAGAATGACACAACCACTGCCAGGCCCACCTAAATTGTTCATGCAATCAAACCAACATCGCTGACCACGATCACTAAAGCAAGCCACCGTCGGGCTTACCCAAGTTGGACACATCACCATCGATAATGTCACCGACCACGATCCCTCAAGTTTGCCGCCGCTAGGGGCTCACCCGAGTCAGTCTTGTTGCTCCTGATGAAATCACCTGGTTCGTTTGCTCAGGCATGTAACGCCATGATCCACCTAAGTTGGTCCAACCACTACACCTATTGGGTGCACTCGCCGCATGCTCAAGGAATAGAAAAGGAAAATGGTTAATCCTTGAACCGATTTTCTGAATCACCTAGAGGTTTTGGGGCTAGACCTACTAGGTCTACTCAGGCAAACCTGGTGAACTACAACTTTATAGAAAGCACTCGGGCTTGACAACATAAAGCAATGGGAACACTCAAATCTAGAAAGCACTCACATTTGTACTTCAACTATGGCTAAATTTCCACTCGATTCTCTAATCACATGGAGGCTCGAGGGCTACTACCGGTTACATGGGCCTTAGGTACCTTATCGAGACTAAAATTGACACCTATTGGTGGTCCTTAACTCACACTTTTAACCGCCAACACTGGCATAAAATTCACTCAAATGAACACCAAACTTAGTGATAGGGTTTATAACTAACGAATTCCATGAGTTTTGGTGTTTATTCATTTGCAGGAGGGCATTTGTGGAAATACACACAAAAAGGCTAAAAATGTGCAAGGGAACAAAGCACAAATACCATTCTACACATGCCTAAAGGACAGAGGCCCACAACCAGGCAAAACAGGGCCCAAACAAGAGGAAAATAAGGCTAAACCCAAATAAAATCACTTCATCTTTGTTGGGCACCCACATGGACCCACTCAAGAGGTCAAAAGGAGTCAACCCACTGAAGATGGAGCCCAAAGGCCCTAGTGGAGGGTGTGGTCGCACCCCTAGTGGCCCCGTTCGGGCCCAAACTTCACGGGTCACCTCTTACCACCTTCCCATGGTCAATCTAGGTGGGGATGTCAGCATAATCAATGTTGAGGAGGTGATTTGCACCTTCCTTGAGGGGATGAGGCAATTTCTAAATGACCCCTCCTCTCCACCTATAAAAAGGAAGCCTCTCCCCTCCTCATTCAACAACACACACAAGAGAAGAGCTACACCTTTGAGAATAAGTAGAGCATCATTCCAATGGCTTAGGCCCAAGCTAGCTATCTAGAGCAAGTAGTTGGAGAGATGTGACGGGAAGATCGGGGAAGTGTTGGACTTGTTGGTGCCTCCCCAAACTTGTACCTCAATGAATACCTACTCTTGTACCTTGATGAAATATTTCGCTAAGTAAGTGTTCGTGGTTCTTACAGTATAAAGTCTTTTGAATAGTTCACCACTACTCTTACTTGTTTGTGGATTTGTCGTCCGTCCCCATGGTGGATACTCTAGTAGACGGCTCTCTATAAAGACGGATCACCCTATACAACTCTAGAGTAGTAGATGATAGCGTAGACGTTGTGTCTTGGCTAGAGGCTACCTTCGTTTGCTCGTATCCTCCGGTTGAGGGGTAGGCGGTAGGTAGTGATAGCCCTATCTGTGCTTCGTAATCCCCCACATTCGGATATGGCATAGAGCTATAGACCAGCATCGACTGGCAGGCTAGTTGCAATCTAGTGCCTGAAGTAAACAAGTAATAGTAGGGTTTATCTACCATTAGACTCTATACCATAGGAATCCTCTCTACCTTCTACCAACTCTACCCTTGTGTTGTCCTTGGACAAAACTAGCTAGAAGATTTACCTCCATTCCCTGTGCAAAATACGATACCCTGAATACTTTCAGGTGAAATGCTACAATGGTAATTCCATGCGCTTGCAGATTATTTCTATAGGCGTTAAGAAATACCAATAAGCATTTCTGGTGCCATTGCCGGGGAATGGTGCTATTTTCTTCGAACCTAGTTCGTCCTCGTATCTATATCTTTTATTTCTATAAAAACAAATATTTTTTTTATCTTTTTGTCACCTTAAAGCCAACTTCAAATTCAAATCTGTCTGCTTCAAAGGGGGAGTTCCTTGAGCCACCTTCTTCAAAATCAACCCTGTCATCTAGTTGTGAACTCCACCATAGCTTGATCGCCATGGTTCGGGCACAACTCTTCTCAGGGCTTGATCACGAAAACCCTTGCCAACACTTTCAAGAATTCGAGGAAAATGTGTTTGTGCCTGAGCATCTCAAGCATGACACAAGAAATGCTAAGGTGGAAATTGTTTTCCTTCTCTCTCACATGGAAGGCGAAGCAATGGTACACTTTTTCCATAGAAAGTACGAATGAGGCTTAGGATGAACTTAAAGACAAGTTTTGTCTTGTATTTTCCCCTTGTCCTGTATCGGCTCTCTACCAAGGGCAATCCTCAACTTCAGTAGCACAAGAAGGAGCCTATAGGTGCAGTCTAGGCCCGGTTCTCAATGTTAATACATGCCAGCCCAGACTTGTCTTTACCCAATAGCATATTGCTACGACTCTTTTATTTCGGTATTGACATAGATGCTTGAAAGTATCTAGGTCCCTAGTTGGGTTTTGGTGATTAATGACAATACGTGATTACTATGACTAACGTGTGTTTTGCAGAGACAATTAAGTTAGGTCATGGTAATGGTAATTGATTAGACAATCATGGTTGTCATGCCCCTGCGATGGAAATCGTTTCGGTTTTCAAAGGATGGATGACAAGGTTAAGGATGGACTAGTTCTAAGTGTCGTGTGGTGTTGAAAAGACACTTAGAGTAGTTTAGAACTTTGTTTTTCCTTTGGCCATACTATTAAGGGGGTATGGGGTATGAACTAGTAGCTTGACCTAGGTGAGTCTAGTGGGTTAGGTGTGGTGCACACTTATCAAAACTAGCACTAGGTAGCTCCAAAGTAGCCCTAAGATCAATTGGAGCGAACTTTATTCATGTATGATTTTGGTTTGGAAGTGAATGGAGGATCAAATGTTGACCGGACGCTGGCAGTAGTGTCTGGTCAGTTCATTTGATTAAGCTGAAGGCATCTAGATGCGACCGGACGCTGAGTGAATAGTGACTAGACACTGGGTGCTAGAGTTCGGTTAACTCCAGTAAGGTACCAGAGAGGGAGAATCCTGATCAGATGCGTCCGGTTAGTGCTGACCGAATGCTGGTCAGGTTTCGGTTACTGATCGGATGCTGAACAGCGAAGCGGCCCGGACTCTGGGCTCCAGTGTCCGGTTGTTGACACCAAAATTTAGTAAGCTTAGTCCGAAAGGGAAAAATTGGGGCCGATGGCGTAGAAACAAGAAAGTTTCCTAAATAGGAGATATTTCATGGCCGAGATAGTTGACCTGTTGCAGTGCTTTGGCACCCACACAGGATCAATTCAGAAATCAGATGCGAGGAAATTGAGTTGCAATGCTCAAGAAGGAAATTAATTATTATATTTTTAGGATGTTGTCACTCAAGAAGGAAATTAATTATTATATTTTTGGGATGTTGTCACGTAACGTGCACAGGCAAAGTTCAGATAATACACTACTACAAAAACGAATTTGCGCAGCGTCACCAAAATAGCCTCCATGGCCTACGCAAATTTGTTTTTGTAGTAGTGTATTATCTGAACTTTGCCTTGTGCACGTTACGTGACAACATCCCAAAAATATAATAATTAATTTCCTTCTTGAGTGACAACATCCCAAAAATATAATAATTAATTTCCTTCTTGAGCATTGGCACTCAATTTCCTCGCATCTGATTTCTGAATTGATCCTGTGTGGGTGCCAAAGCACTGCAACAGGTCAACTATCTCGGCCATGAAATATCTCCTATTTAGGAAACTTTCTTGTTTCTACGCCATCGGCCCACTTTTTCCCTTCCGGACTAAGCTTACTAAATTTTGGTTGTCAACAACCGGACACTGGAGCCCAGAGTCCGGCCGCTTTGCCCGCTGCGATTAATGCCCATGATTTACCGAGGCGGGCCTTTTTATTTACCGAGGCGGACGTTTTTGTCCGCCACGGTAAATAGATTTACCGTGGCGGGCGTCTTAAGATGTCCGTCATGAAAAATACCCTATTTTCCGCGGCGGACGTCTTAAGGTGCCCGCCACGGTAAATCGATTTACCGTGGCGGGCATTTTATAAGGCCCGCCGCAGTAAATACTGCCCGATCCAGAGCCCAGATACGATCCAATTCTGAGGTCGCGTATATATACAAGAAGCCTAGGGTTTCACTGTGAGTCCTCAGCGCCGCACCACACTTCTCTCCCTCGCCCCTGCCCTACCCCTCCTCTCTCGCGCCGCACAAATCTCTCTCCCCTGCCCTACACTCCTCCCGGCGGATCTCCTCCCTCCGCTCCTCTCTCCCCGGCGATGCGCCCCCTCCCCTCCTCTCCCGGCGGCACTCGGCTCGGCGAGGAGGCGGATTGTAGGACCGGTAACGGAGAGGGGGAGAGAGAGGAGGAGAGGAGAGGAAAGGAGCGAGGAGCGACGGAGGTTGAGAGAGGGGGAGGAGAGGAGAGACAGGGACAGCCGGCAGCGAGGGAGAGAGAATAGGAGACAGGCGAGGCGGGAGGGGATAGGGAGGTGAGGCGAGGCAGGGCGGCGGCGAGGCGCGATCGGAGAGGCCCGCGCGGCGGCATCTAGGTGGATCAGGGCGCCCGGGTATGTCTCTCCTCCTCCCACTATCTATATCTCAGTCCTCCCTCATCTCTCTCTCTCTCTCATAGGAGAGGTGTGCGCGGCGCAGGGACGGCACACGGCGGCGGATCCAGGCGGCCGCGTCGACTCCCTACGACGTGGATCCACACGACAGCGGATCCAGGGTGGATGCATGGATCCAGGCCGGCCGCGTCGACTCCCTACTCCCGTGACGTGGATCCACTGGCGGCAGCATGGATCCATGGCAAGACGGCCCCAACCGGCGGCGTCGGCGCAGATCCGGCGGCGGATCCGGCGAGGAGGAGACCCCGGGGGTGGATCCAGCGAGGTGCGGTGGCTCCAGTATTGGGCTGGGACGGGCTCATCGATGGGCTCGAGAATGGGCTCGCCGGTAGGATCCTGTTTTTTTTTTTTGTTTTTTTTAAACGATTAACCGCGGCGGTCATCCTAACGTGCCCGCCGCGGTAAACCGATTAACCGCAGCGGGCAAAGCGGCCCGCCGCGGGAGGCCACGATTTACCGTGACCTTTCGGCGCTGGCGGACTCGTTTGCCCGCTGCAGGAAAGCTAATCGCCCCGCCGTCAAAAACGTTTCTGTAGTAGTGATAGTTAATACACATTTGCATGCATGCAAGACACAACGTCCGTAAGCAAATTAATTTGGACTCTACGAAGTACATGTCGTGCTTATCAGAAGGCAAAGATGGAGAGAAAGATAACGGAAGAAGACTTGGTCACGAAGAAAAACACGAACGCGAGACCTTGGCCTGTACTACACGGATGACAGCAAAGACGAAAAGGATTGTTTAGTTGAGGCCAATTGCTATACGAGCTGAGAGGCAAATTGGCTTCTATTTGCCAATGGAATCTACGGCTGGCACGTGCACAAGATGATAGTTAATTAAAGAAAGGAGCCGACATTAGGAATTGGAGATTGGTTAGAATGTAACGATTTGGCCTGATCGCATATTTGCATGGTCACGTTTTAGAGGGTTGCGCATGGGAGACTTCTATGGCTTGATGAAAACGGTACGGATATTTATTCGACCGTCCGTTCGACCGCAACAAATATGAACACTTATATAGATAGTTACTCGGATATCCGTAATTATTTTTCGGATACGGATACTAAAACGGATATCTTATGCGGATATCAAATACGGATGTAATATATCATCGATATCCGCGGATATCGGATAATCCGGTAAGTATCGGATATATCCGAATATGTAAAGAACGGATATTATCCGGATATTATTCAAACGACCTTGGATGGAGAAATGATCAAAATAAAAATGTAGATCTCAAAAGTTATGAAACTTTGTTGTTTACAACTTTTGTTCGTTGAAATCATTTAGTGCTTCAAAATTAAACCGTCCAAACTTTCTCAATGGAAAACTAGTTTATAGCGTCAAAATTAAAAATCACAAATTTGAACCATCCAAACTATCTCAAATGGAAAGTTGACCAAAACAAACAATGTAGATCTTGATGAGTTGAACAAACTTGGTATTCAAAACTTTTCAATTTAAAGTCATTTAGAGTTCATAATATTAGAGTCAAAGTGTTGTTTTTTCATTTGACCAAATTGACTTGGTCCAAACTTGCTCAAATGAGACACTAAATGACCTCAGATGAAAAAAACTCTGAATACCAAATTTGATCATATCAGCAAGATCTACAATGTTACATAGCTCATTTCCCATTTGAGAAAGTTTTATCAAACACTAGTCACAAATTCTTGAATCTCATATAGACTTTCTCAAACTATGTCACACACTTGTGAAAATTTGAACTATATTTGTTCAAACTTTCTCAAATGAAAAAAATAGCCTATATAAGGATTGTATATCTTGATGAGATGAACAAATTTGGTATTCAAAACTTTTCAATTTGAGACAATCTAGGATTCTGAAAACTAGTTTGTAAACGTCGAAATTTAAAATCACAAATTTGAACCATCCAAACTATCTCAATATGGAAAGTTGACCAAAACCAACATTGTAGATCTCGATGAGTTGAACAAACTTGTATTCAAAACATTTCAATTTGAAGTCATTTAGAGTTCATAATACTAGAAGTCAAAGTGCTTGTTTTTTTCATTTGACCAAATTTGACTTGGTCAAACTTGCTCAAATGAGACACTAAATGACCTCAGATGAAAAAAACTCTCTGAATATCAAGTTTGATCGTCTCAGCAAGATATACAATTGTTACATAGCTTATTTTTCCCATTTGAGAAGTTTTATCAAACACTAGTCACTAAATTCTTGAAATCTCATATAGACTTTCTGAAAACTATGTCACACACTTGTGAAATTTGAACTATATTTTGTTCAAACTTTCTCAAATGAAAAAATAGGCCTATATAAGGATTGTAGATCTTGATGAGATGAACAACTTGGTATTCAAACACTGTTTCAATTTGAGACAATCTAGGGTTCCGAAAACTAGTTTGTAAATATGTCCAAAATTTAAAAATCACAAATTTGAAACCAGTCCAAACTATCTCAAATGGAAAAGTTGACCAAAACAATCAATTGTAGATCTTGAATGAGTTGAACAAACTTGGTATTCAAAACTTTTCAATTTGAAGTCATTTAGAGTTCATAATACTAGAGTCAAAGTGTTGTTTTTTTATTTGACCACAAATTTGACTTGGTCAAACTTGCTCAAATGAGACACTAAATGACCTCAGATGAAAAAAGATCTGAATACCAAGTTTGATCGTCTCAGCAAGATATACAATTGTTACATAGCTATTTTCCCATTTGAGAAAGTTTTATCAAACACTAGTCACAAATTCTTGAATCTCATATAGACTTTCTGAAACTATGTCCACACACTTGTAAAATTTGAACTACATTTTGTTTAAAACTTTCTCAAATGAAAAAATAGCCTATATAAGGATTGTAGATCTTGATGAGCTGAACAAACTTGGTATTCAAAACTTTTCAATTTGAGACAATCTAGGGTTCCGAAAACTAGTTTGTAAGCATCGAAATTTAAAAAACACAAATTTGAACCATCCAAAACTATCTCAAATGGAAAGTTGACCAAAACAACAATTGTAGATCTTGATGAGATTTGAACAAAACTTGGTATTCAAAACTTTTCAATTTGAAGGTCATTTAGAGTTCATAATACTAGAGTCAATGTGTTGTTTTTTTCATTTGACCAAATTTGACTTGGTCAAACTTGCTCAAATGAGACACTAAATGACCTCAGATGAAAAAAACTCTGAATACCAAGTTTGATTATCTCAGCAAGATCTACAATTGTTACATAGCTCATTTTCCCATTTGAGAAAGTTTTATCAAACACTAGTCACAAATTCTTGAATCTCATACAGACTTTCTAAAACTATGTCACACACTTGTGAAATTTGAACTACATTTTGTTCAAACTTTCTCTAATGAAAAAATGGCCTATATAAGGATTGTAGATCTTGAATCCATGACCATGACTCCATGAGACCCATGAAGCCATGAGCTTGGCTATTTCTACTCATGCCGTGAAGATTGGTGCTTGTATGATGTCTGATGTATGATGTATCTGTATCTTTATCTTATTTGTTGCTTTTACTCTTTAGTCTTTCAGCTTAATCTAGATGGATTATGGACTCATAGAAGTGGTGTAATGGTTTGCGCACGTATGATATATATATATGCTGCTTCTTACTCAATATCCGAATAGATATTTGTATCCGACCTTCTCCTGAATCCGCATTCATACCGTATTCGATACTCCATTATTCGTATCCGTAACCGAGGTCAATCCATATTCGTATATGTATCCGAACGCTATCCGTGTCCGAATCCGAATCCGAACAGAAATATGAAAACAAATATAATAGGAGTGATATCCGTTCGTATCCGATCCGTTTTCATCCCTAGGAGACTCAGACTCGGTTTAGTCGGCAGGGATATATTGGCCCGTTTGTTTGTCTAAAAAAAGCCAAAACACTGTAGTGACGAGTTATATGTGAGAGAAATACTGTATCGGCTGATTGATGAATAGTGCCACTGTGAGGATGAACCAGCCGGCTGGTCTGGAAACCAGACCAGCGAACGGCTCCATTATTATATAGAATTAGATTATATTTCTATTTTTAGAGTCATACTTGTACACGTCAAAGACAGGCTAACTCGTGTATGTGTATATATACGAGTTCATGGCCTATTGTAAAAAACATCAATCAATCCAAATACAAGTCAATTATTTTTTTCGGCTTTGGCCACCCCTTAGGAGTAGGAGTAGAGTAGATCTCGGCGAGTTCTTCAGCGAGTACGGCTGCATCGATCCGGTCGACCTCCACTGCTTGTCTGTAAGTGCCGTCATGGTTTATACCTCTGTTCGTATGGCTGCATCGATCCGGTCGACCTCCACTGTGGCTCTGGTATAAACTAGTTATCGACTCTTGTTAATTCAAGTATGGCTTATGTGATTCTGCTCACACCCCACTGCTTGAATTAGATCAAGGTCAAGTTATCGGCTCTACCTTAGAATGACGTCTTGGTAGATTCATTAAGTTACCGATATGCTTTGCTCTTATTTTATCTAATTACAGAAATATCACTTGCCCGATTGAGATGATTTAGACATACAATGCTAGTACGTAGCCTTAGCATTCTTCAGACCGAACTGACATTGTAACGTAGCAGAACATTCTGAATGGGGTGATGAAAGATGTCACTGAGCTAGTCAGACTCTTTCATCATGATTTGATGGTACCCGGAGTACACATCAAGGAAGCTAAGGGTTTCACACCCTGAGGTTGAGTCGACTACTTGGTCTATGCATGGCAAAGGAAATGGATCCTTTGGACATACTTTGTTGTGACCCGTGTAGTCAACACACATTCTCTATTTCCCACTCTTCTTTCATACAAGAATGGGATTGGCTAACCACTCAGGGTGGTATACTTCCTTGACGAACCCAGCCACCAAAAGCTTCAGCAATTTCCTCGCTGATGGCCCTACGCTTCCCCTCGTTGAAGCGACATAGGTGCTACTTCACCGGCTTGGATCCTGGCCTAATCTTCAAGGCATACTCGGTGACTTCTCTTAGAATGCATGGCATATTCAAGGGTTTCCATGCAAAGATATTTCTATTGGCGTGGAGGAAGTCAATGAGCGCGCTTTCCTATTTAGAGGAAAGAGTCAGGCCAATGTGTACCAGCTTTGCCTTTGGAGCCACTAGGGTCTATGAGGACCTCCTTGGCACCCTCTATAGGCTCAAAAGGACTCGACCAACCGCTTGGGGTCGGGTGCTTCTTCGGTGACCTCCTTCCTGATGGCCGCTGAGCTCTTTGGAGGCAACGATTGCCATGGCATGTTCAGTAGCACTCGTCCTCACACTCATAGGCATGCTGGAAGGAGGTGCTAATGGTGATAACCCCGCATGGTCCAGGCATCTTTGACTTTAGATAGGTGTAGTTGGGGATGGCCATGAACTTCGCATAGCATTGACGTCCCAGGATGGCATGGTAGGTTCCATGGAACCTGACCACCTCAAAGGTGAGGGTATCCATCCTATAATTGGATAGATCCCCAAAGGTGATGGGTAGATCGATTTGCTAAATTAGCATGACCTGCTTTCCAGGCATGATGCCATGGAAAGGCGCTCTGGTCGATCAGATGCGTGATTGGTTAATGCCCATAGCGTCGAGCATTTCGGCGTACATGATGTTGTGGCCGCTACCTCCATCCATCAGTACCTTGGTGAGCCACTTTGTGTCGATGATCAGATCAACCATGAGCGGATATCTCCATAGTTGTGGGATACTCTCTGGGTGGTCAGTCCAATTAAAGGTTATGGCAGACTTCGACCATCGGAGGAAGGTAGGCATGGCCGGCTCAGCCATATAGACCTCATGATGTTCAAGCTTCTAGCGGTGCTTGGAATCATAGGCCACTAACCTTACAAAGATCATGAGGTAGCCATCTAGTGTTAGAAAGCCACCATCATCCCCCTCGACATCGTCTGCGATCGGCTTGGGGTCCCCCCTATGCTCCCCCTTGTTGGAGCCTCCGAACAAGAACCGCTTCAAGACGCCACAGTCCTTGTAGAGATGCTTGATAGGGAAGGCATCATTTGGGCATGGCCCTTTGAGCAGCTTCTTGAAGTGGTTTGGGGTACCCTCTATGGGCTTCTCACCCCCATTACGGTCGGCGGTGGCCACGAGCGAGCCCTTGCACCACTTGTTCTTCTTGCTAGGGCGGTTGGAGGCACCTTTGCTAGTGTCCTCGTCCCGCTTCGCCTTGCCATTGAGGCAGTCGAAGATCGCTCTAACTACCTCCTCGCCCGAGGCATGGCTAGTGGTAATGTCGAGGATCTCCTTGGCAGTTCGCGGGCCCTTACATCCTAGCTTATGGACCAAGGACTCACAGGTAGTCCTAGATAGGAATGTTCCTATGATGTCGGCATCGGCGACATTAGGTAGCTCAGTTGCACTGCCAGGAGAAGCATCAGATGTACCCACGAAGGGTTTCCCTAGCCCTCTATCAGGTAGTTATTGAGATCCCATGAGTTCCCAAGAAGCTTGTATGTGCCCTAGAAGTTTCCCATGAAGATCTCTTTCAGGTCCACCCTAACTTTGGATTCTATTGGGCGAAAGGTGTTCCAACCATGTTCGTGTCGAATCAGCCAGGAACAATGGAAGGTTGCGGATAATGAAATCAGTCATTATCCGCTCCACTAGCTTGGCAAGCAAGCTGATAATCCTCGAGCCATAGCCCTGGGTTTTGTCTCCCAGAGTACTTTGGGATATTGGTTGGTGGTCGGTACCATGGTGGAAAGGTGGCGTTGAGGATGTGCCGGCCAAAGGCCTAAGGTCTCGAAAGGCTAGGGCTTGGGCTTTGGTCCTTGCCAGCTGTCGTAGCGTCTGCCACAACGAGGGTGGTAGCCATGGCTATCCCCCTCCCTCGCATCCCCGTGGGCATGCCTACTGGGCATCAAGGGTGTCGTGTGTGTCATGGTGGTGGCTGAGATGCTCATGCACCAGGACTGCGGCACGCGGCCTACCACCTTGCGGCACTTGGTGGACTGATGAGTCCTTGATGGGTCGCTACGAGGGCATGCACTGGCTAGCGTCGAGCTCTCAGTCTGCTACGCTACCGCACGCTCGAGTAGCATGTGAATCTCATGATGGGCCCTATGATTCCTTAGGTGTCACGGGCCCTGAAAGTCCCCGACGCATGGCCATCACGTAGCAGCGATGTTCTCGCTTGCATGAGCGAAGTGTGGGAGCACTTCATCATCCACAATGATCCTCCGGTTTACATCATGGGCCATGGTGCGAGCACGCCCACCATCTCTGTGGTGCTTAATCTCTCGATCAAGCTCCAGTGCGTTCCTGCTCGAGCTAGAGTCATGCTTCCTCGAGCTCTTAGTGTCAGGGCCTTTAGTTGCTCCACCCATAGGCAAGGTGGGCCCCTACATCCCCCTCAGCCTCATCGTCTAGGTCATTCATTGGGGTAGCCTTGTCCTCAAGGATGCTTTTGACAGTGTCCCTTAGGGGTACCTACCATGAAACATTCACGAGAGGGGTGATGGCTCCCCCTGCTAGAGTTAGAGCTAGAGGACGACTTTGATTCTTTTGTGAGGAGTTCATGGAAAAACTCTGCAACATATTCAGTCATCCCCATGAACTCATTGTTCGTAGGGGATGGAGGCATGCATTGTGCCACAAGGTGGCCAACGGTCTCTATGGCATTGTGTAGACCTGAGCGGGAGCACCATCAGGGCGCTCTAGATGAGGTATTCTGGAGAGAGTGGCTCTCCTCTAGCAAGCTATGTTCAAGACATTAGCAAACAAGAAGCTGAGGTGGTGTAGGTCCCTCCTAGGATGGTTAGGGTCCTAGGAAGGCACCGAGCTGGCGCACTAATCTCCTGTAGTCAAAGCTGAGGAGCTGGTCGCTCCCAAGGGCGTGGGCCTTTGGTGCATGCAGATGCAGCTCCTCAAGCGCCTCAGTGATTGCGTCGAGGCTGGTGGAGCGGAGAGGTTGGATGATGGTGGGAGCCTACGCTAACTCTCCCTCTATCGTGACGAGGAAGTCTAGATCTTCGAAGCACATGTGCGTGCCCGGGACCCAGCTGACGTTGCGACTAGCCATCCGAAGCCTGGTGTGGAAGTCGAGTCACGCAAAAGGCCCCCACCTGGCACGCCAACTATCGGTGTTTCGAGTCACCACCAATGAGTAAATTTCTAATATTGCACGTCTGGCTCGGATGGTGTGCTTAGAGGACACGAGATTTATACTGGTTCGGGCAGAATGTCCCTATGTCTAGTTCATCACTGCTGCTCGTGTTACTAGCACTAAAAGTTTATAGTAGGGGTTACAAACGGGCGAGAGAGAGAGGTCCCAAGTCTCTAATGGAAGGAATGAACGGGTGCCGAGAACTCGGTTGCTCCTCAGCCATGTGCTTGTGTTGTGATCGGTTCGAGGTTCGATGGGTTCATGATGGTTTGATTGGGTCTGGTGTGGATCGATTGTTCGATGATCAGATGCCCCTCATGGGGTGCCCTACTTTCTAGTTTATAGGCCAAGGGAAAGCACGAGTTACAGCGGAGGAAATAAGGAGAGCGAGTGAGAGAGAGAGAGGATGTCCTTTAGGATCTCTGGGTCCTTATCCTTCATGTAGGTCCCGCTAACCCTATAGATGTCAACAAGGATGGCTCCACATCGCGGCCCTATCTGTCACTGGCGCCATGTGCATGCATTATCTGCTGGTCATGGCGCTCCACTCCATCCTGGAAGACGTCGTGGTGAACTGACGCTCCTATCAGTGTTCGTATGAGGGTTAGGCATAACAGCTCTGGTATGCCCGATGTTGTTCCTAATGTGAACCCTCAGGTATGGCCTAGTCATGGCTATGGGTTACATCGGGGCGTGCTGGTCTCTTCCCTAGGTGTTAGAGCTTTAACCCTAGTCCTATACACTTAGACCTAGAGTGGTTGGCAACGGCATGGGTCTCCATCGGGTGAGACAAAGTCTGCGGCCTCGGGGTCGGGCAAGGCGAAGCCCGTGGCCTCAGGGTTAGGCAAGGCGGAGCCTACGGCCAGAGGCCGAGCAAGGCAGAGCACAAACCTAAGGGTTAGGCAAGGTGGAGCCCATGGCCTTGGAGATTGGGCGAGGCGGAGCCAGCCCTTAGAGGTCGAGCGAGGCGAAGCCCACGGCCACGGTGTCGGGTGAGGCAGAGTCCTGCGACCTCAGAGTCAGGGCGAGGCGGAGCCCGCGGCATCAGGGTTGAGAGAGGTGTAGCCCACAGCCAGAGGCTAGGCAAGGCGGAGCGCAAACCCAAGGGTCAGGGCAAGGCGAAGCCCGCGGCCGTGGTGTTGGGCAAGGCGGAGCTTGTGCGCCTAGGGGTCGGTTGGAGTCGTAGTCGCGCTCTTGACTGCACGGATGAATCAATGTTGATGGCCATTAGCTCCTCCTCTTCGGATACCATAGTATTGGTCCCCAACATGAAGAGAGATGGAAACAAAGTGGCTAATGCATTAGCTAGTTTAGTGGCAATGGAAATGTTATGAGGTTCAATGGAAGGACGCACCTACGTGTGCTATTGATCTCCTCGGGAATGATTGTAACTTTGTGCTGCCTAGCTAATAAAGCCTCTCTTTGCTCGCAAAATAAATAAATAAATCATAGTTTTTTATAGATTTGATCACACTTAAGTTCACAGGCTGTTAAGACCAAATCTCCATAAGAAATGTATTATCTTCTTTGGACAGGTAATCCTCCACAGCCCCTTCCAACACTGATCATCCCCTTCTTATTGAGGACGCAGAAGGCTCTGTCCTATTTACCCAGCTTCTCCTTTTGTGCTCATAGTACAACTTATATGCTGATTTCACCATGAAAAGTTCATTTTTATTATAGTGCCATGCTAGCATATCATCCGTACCCTCATGTACTAGAATACCCTATTGCGGACTAAGCCAATTTTGTGGGAGTAATAAAGGTGCATTGGGTTGAGGCCCTAGGAGCACGGTGAGAACGATGTGGCGAACCATGCCTATACGTCGTTTCGTATGCCGCTCTACTTGGGGCAGTCTGGTGAGGGATGTGCTAGTTCTCAGAGCGGTGTTCATTGGGCGCCGGCCAGTGCCTAGGAAATCTTGTGAGTACAGATGTACACACTCTGCAGAGTTAATACTATGCTTATAGTCACGATTCTTTGGTCAAGATCAGTTCCTGTGTTTGGACCCTTTTAGCTTCTCTTATGCTTTCTTCTCTTCCCCAAAGATAGGTCTGGCTTCAGGGCATTGAGATGATAGTCGTAAGGAGGCCGCCTTGTCGCTTAGACTGAGAGAATGAGGGTGATGTGAGGGATGATGAGTGGTGAGATATGATGTTGAGTGAATGGTGAGAAGGATAGTATGGGTTGGGTTTAGAGGAGATATATTATATATTTGATACTATTCCACATGCGCTAAGGATGTAAACTACAACCAAGCTATTAAGATCATTAGATCCCTTTAGTTTCTATTTTTCAATAAAGCATATTGGTGCTGACCATGGCCTACACAACATCTGATGGTGTTCAAATTTCTCAACTTGCAGTGGTGTTAAGGATAGTAGTTGGTTTGTGGTCTACTCTCAAGGATGCCCGTGGTTTGAAGAATCTCCGAGCTTTGCTGCTATGATTAGGATTTCGGTGTTTTGCTTGATTTTAGCCGAGAGGGCTTATATCCAAACTATTGCAATATACTCATTTATGTAATGTGATGTTGTATGGCTTTGTAATCAACTAAAAAGTGGATGCCCGTGATAGCTGAGATATCCTAAAATTATTACAGAAGGGCGGGAGAGTCAGAATATTTCAAGTTTTGAAATCCTAGTTTGTTTCATAAACCGAAATCGAAAATATATACCAACAGCAATGTCTAGCTCGCAGTAGCAACATATAAGTATATAAAAACAAATCGGCTGAAAAAGTTTGGCTTGGTAAAATTCCCATGGTGTGGTCATGTAGAAAAGACCGAAGTTTAGAAGAAAAAAAGCTCTACTTGAGGCTTATTTATAGTGAATCGGTCTATTTGGAACTCGAGTAATCAGGTCCTCTCTGATCACTCAAGCAATTTGAGGGAACAAATCACATAAATAGAACCAAAATGAAATTCTGAGTGATTGAGGACCTACGGTCACACGAGTAATCCTATAGGCCAAATTACTCGAAAATCAAAACAAACTAAATTTGTGTGAAACAAACATTAATATCACTCAGATTATGCAACACTTACATCCACCATGAATTGGGACAAAGAAAAACAATAAAAAATAAACATAATACAAAGAAATTATTACAAATACAAAGAAACCAAAAAATATAATCAAAGTACAAAGAACAAAAAATTTCTATAGATTGCAAAAACCAAAAATAATCTGAGGACATTGCATGAACCAAACCAATCAAAGAAAATAAATATAGTACAAAGAACAGAAAATTTACAAAGAACAGAAAATTTCAATGGAACAAAAAACCCAAAAAATTCTATGAATTGTAAATTCAAATAAATTCTGAGAGCACTGCTCATGCAAAAAAAATCAAAATAAAAGTACATTCAACCTAAATAAGTTTTGAGGACATTGCCTCAATCAAAATAGACCAAAGAAAACATAGTCCATTAAAAATATAAGCCAAATATGTACCTAATAAACTTCTTTCGCTTAGTACTAGTTACATAAATAATGCTAGGAATTACACCTGATCAACCACTGTAAGTGTAGTTCAACTCTAGTGTAAGTACAAAATTAATCCATAGTAACATGATAGTAAATTAATTAAGGTATTTATCAGGTGGGGCCATTCTTTTTTACTATATACATATTTTTCTACTAAATAAAATCCAACTGACATGTGGTATAATGGCGTGTTTTCCAAAATTCAGTTGACATGTGGGACCAACAAGTCAGCCACAAAAAGGAGCACAAACGACGCACCCAAGAGTGAGCACAAGACGGACGCTGCAGATCGAACAAAGATCAAATCCAGACGGCCAAAAAATTTGTGTTATGGAGCCAACCGTTTCACATAGGAAAAGGATAGCCACAACTACAAAAAGGATTTATAGCAATGCCCCCTTTTTTGTAGGGGCGGCTTTATATTGAGCCGCCCCTACAAATGGTGCTCAAATGAGCCGCCCCTACAAAGCCATTTGTAGGGGACTACTAGTGTTATCAGCCGTTCCTACAAATAGCTTAATTTGTAGGAGCGGCTCTATATCTAGCCGCCCCTACAAATGTGATTCCCTACAAATAGAAGTCGAATAGTAAAAATAAAGCACTAAAATTTGAATTTTTTCAAACGACCTCGGATGAAGAAATGACCAAAATAAAAGTTGTAGATCTCAAAAAGTTATGAAATTTTATTGTTTACAACTTTTTCATTTGAAATCATTTACTACTTCAAAATGTTGTTTGAAATTTAATTTTAAAATTATTGAAGAACTCTGATTTCTCTTTTTAATCTGTAGCTAAAACTTGTAAGTAGTTTTTTTTGTGAAAATTATAACTAGTCTTTCTCCCTCATACTAACTTCAAATTTGATAATTTTTTTGTAAAATTTTATAAAATCATGCTTCGTCAATTTATTTTGTTCTTATAGCTATTATTTTGTCCACCTTTTCATGTGACGGTGTTTTATATATTTGAATTTTGAATTTAAAAAATAGCAATTTCAAAGGTCATTTTGAAATATTAAATGATTTTAGCTGAAAAAAGTCATTACATAAAAGTTGTAAAACTCATCAAGATCTATAACTTTTATTTTGGTCATTTCTTCATTGACAAAGTGGTAGTACCATTGTTCATAAAATTTACATATGTCTCTTATAGTTCTACATCTCTTATAGTTCACATGTAAATTTTATAAATAATGTTGCTACCACTATGTAGGATGGTCAAATAACTAAATAACCAAAATAAAAGATGTAGATCTCGAAAAATTATAGAACTTTGTAGTTGGCAACTTTTTTATTTGAATTCATTTTGTCCAGGAAAACTATGTTTGAATTTCTCAAATTTGAATTTTAAAATTTTCAAATGACGTCGGATGGACAAACAACCAAAATAAAAGTTGTAGATCCAAAAAAGTTATACAGCTTTGTAGTTGACCACTTTTTCATTTGAAATCATCTTGCCAAGGAAAACTATATTTGAATTTCTAAAAATTTAAAATTTGAATTTTTTAAACGACCTTGGATGGACAAACAACAACAACGAAAGTTGTATATCTTGAAAATTTATGAAACTTTATAGTTGACAATTTTTTCATTTGAAATCATCTTGTCATAGAAAACTACGTTTGAATTTCTTAAATTTAAAATTCAAAATTTTTAAATAACCTCGGATGGAGAAACTACTAAAATAAAAATTGTAGATGTCCAAAAGTTATAAAACTTTATAGTTGATAACTTTTTCATTTGAATTCTTTTAAGGCCTCAAACAATCAATTTACACTTGGTTTAGGATAATATGTGGGGAACTAAAATGGATTATAGACATAAGTGAGTGTGAGGTGCAGTGGTAGGAGACGGTTTGCATGAGGGGAGGTCGTGGGTTCGAACCACCGCAGGTGCGAGGCGTGTGGTAGACCGCGGTGGGGGCCTCCCCGGATTAAAAAAATATCCTATTTTTAGGTATTTTTCGTGAATTCTGGTGTCCCTACAAATCATCATCCGCTTCTAGAAATCGATCTATTGGGGCGGCTGGCCAATCACCCCTACGAACCGGCCATTTGTAGCCACGGTTGCTTAGGGACGGTTGGCCAAACCGCCCCTGCAAACCCTCAAAAACCGTTCCTAGAAATCGTTAGTGGTGTAGTGAGCTTTTGTGTATTTATAACTTATTACATTTCCACTCTTGGAAGCTCGCAGCAATATTTAGAAAGCGGCCTCCGAAGTTTTTTTTTTTTTTTTTAACCGAGGGTTGAACCCCATTTCCATTACCAAGATAACGGAAATACAGTAACTGAGAGTAGCAACAGACATCAAGAAACTGGAAAGATAGACATCTAAGACCAAAAGCCTGAACTTACTACACCTGAACCACTAAAATGCTAAGCTCTGCATACCCTAACACAGGGGAGCCAAGGAACATTCTCCAGGACCTACCAACAAGCTAGGTCTAACTGAGTGTTATAGTGAAACATATTTTTGTAATAAATACATTAAGAAATATAGCTGCGGATGATATAGGTTTGAACTGATTGAAAAGTAAGATGTGCAGTTATTTGGCATGGATGGAGTATGATGGGTCGAGAAGGTCAATACATGGTCCGATCTATCGGCCTAATTAACATGTTCAGTTTTGCAACTGATTGTGTTATTGTCTATATCGTGTCTTCCATTGTGTCACAACAAAATCTCCCTGTCCCACTATATCCAACTTCATATTTGTTTAGTCATACAGAGGTCGTGACAACAGGTTGCTTATTTGATTTGATACCAAGTTTAGTTTGCCGCCCGCCGGCAACTCGCTTTTCGTGAGCAATGCAAAGCACATACTTACAGTATGACCACCAGCTTGTATTCGCACACGCTAAGAATGACGACGAGCAAAGCAGACGTGGCACGAGATGTTGATGAGGGTCGCAAACCCTATTGGACTAGCTAGCGTGCAGTGTCTTGCTAGCTGAAATGCTGATGAAGGTCAACGTGTTAATGTTTTCTTTAGGAGTAGTAGATGAGCCATCCAGCTAGTTAGCTGACCTTCTGGACCCGTTATGAAAGGTTTATTTTTCAAACAACTCTTCACTTCTAAAAGGTTTATCTTGTAAAACAAACTAGGCAGTTCCAAAGATGCAAAGAAAGTGCACGTCGAGTATCACAGAACGCTACATCATATCATAAAAACAAAAAAATCAAAGTCGATTGGCATATGACAACTTTTCGTCTAGCCTTGAATTGAAGTACACAGACCACTAAAGTTTCATAGTCGTAGAAAAATGCATGCAAGGGCGTGGGAGTCACAATAATCTATCTATAATACACACGATTCGGTCATGTTATGCAGAACTCCACAATCCGCCTCTTTCTAGTTTTTGACAGTCCACGATTTAGCTTGTCCCAACTGGATTAAAGTCCCTGTTTTGCAAGGATTCGATAGCGTTTTCTTTGGGAGAAGTTGATTCTGATTCTTTTAAGAAACATATTTTTTTCCTGGTTTCTACCATCCGGTTCATCAAACTTTAAATGACTAAAGTTTTGGTATATATTCTACTGTTTCTGCGAAAATCAATTTATTTGATAATTGATAAAGATTCTCCGGCGAAACAGTGAGAATTCGTATCAAACGGGCCATAGAATTTCCACATGCGGACATGCCATTCTGTCCACTTGCGATGAATGATGATAAAGGCCGCCAGGCCTCAGGCTGGGCACATTAAACCCGAAAACCGAAAACCGAACCGAACCGAACCGAACCGAAACCGAACCGAAATGTTGGTTTTTCGGTTCTTCAGTTCGGTTTCGGTTTTTGTATTTGAGAACTTCGGTCATCGGTTACGGCTTCGGTTCCCACGTCGAACAGAACCGTAACACCGAGAAACCGAAATGTCAACCCCGTACAGCCGTCCAGACGCAAGACGCGAATCGCACACATGCCACCCTCTCCCACGTATCCCAGGTCCCAGCCCAGCCCACGGCCCAGTTGAGCGCATGCATCGCTGAGAACAATCCCGTCCTCCACAGGCCGACTCCCTCACTCCGACTTGGTCTTCTCCAGTCGAAGTCCCAAACCGTAGCAGGCAGCCCTTCCCAGCCTTTTGGTGGCGGCGCGACACGGCCGCGACCGCGCGACTACGCGAGGAGGGCGGCAGGGTGCGCGCGGCGACGCAAGCAGGGCGGCAGAGGGCGCGCAGCGACAGCGAGCAGGGAGCGCGTGCGCGTGGCCGCGAGGAAGGAGCGGCAGCGGCGGCTACGAGCGACGCGGACAGGGAGCCGCGCGCAGGGGCGGCAGCGGCGAGCCCGAGCGGGCGTGCGGGTGGCAGCGGCTAACGGCTGCAGGCAGCACCGAGCAGGTAGCGGCGAGGCATCGAGCGGCTCCGGCAGCGTCTCTGCATGTGTGACTCCAACCAGTGAGGATTCGGTTAGTACGGTTTAAACCGAAAAACCGATGTACAAAACCGAAACCGAAATGGTCGGTTTTCAATTCTTACTGCAACCGATCGGTTTTGGATTCTTGAGAACCGAAATTTTGCGAAACCGAATAAACCGAACCGAAATATCGATTTAAACCGATTGCCCAGTCTGAGCCAGGCCGGCATCAGTACCTGCCATCTGGTGCTGGTCCGGGTGGTCAGCGAGTAGTAATGGCTTCGCTTTCAAGGTACTTGTCGGCCTCCTCGTGATGGCGACGGGTTAGCTAGAATGAGATGCCGCCCGGCAGGATTTGGTGGAGCGTGACCGCAACCCGTTTGGCAGAGACGCGATTATCTGCTCATTTGTTTACTGCTTTCCACGACGATATTTCAGTCCTCCACAAGCCACAGCCAGCCAAAGCGGTGGCGTGCCCCTGGTGCACACACCTTTTTCAACGCGATCTTCTACGCCGTACTCCGGTGTAGTCACGTGTGCTGGAGATGATTGTCCGTAGAGAACAAAGGCCCGGTTCGACTGACAGAATTTTAGCTGAAACTGATCGAAAAACACTGTTCTGGTTGAATTATTGTGAAAAAAAATTAACTAAAAAAAGAAGTCGAACAAACCGAATATGGAGTAAGTCGATTGAAGCGGAATATAGGCTACAGACTGCGGTACGTATAGTAGTTCGTATTCCGTCGTAAATGGCCTCCGGACCACGGAGTCCGGACAGAGCCACGCGATGTGTCCGAACTTTTTACTATTTTGCTCTTTTTTCGAAAGTTTCTCTCAAATAGACCCCTGGCGGAAACAATTTCAGAAATTGACCCTTGGCTCGGCACCAGAGTGACTGGTGCCGAGCTCGGTGCCACGATCACTGGCGCCGAGGTCCTGGGCACGGGAAAATGGCCTACCAGGGGCTCGGCGCCAGAGTGACTGGCGCCGAGCTCGACGCCAGTCTGAATGGCGCCGAGCCACCTGCATTTAACCCAGCCTGCACTTCTTCTCCGAGCGTTCTTCCTCTTATTTCTCCTCCGTCTCGGATTTTTTTCTCGCCACTTCACCCTATCTCACAATCACCGATAACTTAGAATTTTGGCTAAGTCCCTAAATTTATCGTGAGAAAAATTTTGGCTAAGTCTTTAAATTTACCAAACGTATGGTTAGCCAGCAGAACAGAAGGGTCGATTGGGTCGATTGATGCGCGAGCAGAACAGAAGGGTTGACCTTGCCCTTTGGAGGCCTACGTTTGGTGAGGCCGATGGTTAGCAAGCACATCAAACACCCTAAATTTATTGTGAGATGGATATATAAAATTTTGGCTAAGTCTTTAAATTTACCATGAGATGGACATGCTGAAATTTGTTAAGCCTGGATTTTTACCATGACTTAGACATTGTCAAATTTGATTTTTACCGTGGGACAGACATATGCAAAAATGTCAGCTCGGGGAAGAAGTGCAGGCTGGGTTGAAAGGATCAAGATGCCCAAGAGGGGGGGTGAATTGGGCTAATTCTAAATTCTCTTGCAATAATCAAATCCTACGGATAGCCCAATTAACCCATTGTGCTTAGAAAAGTGTTTATATCAAACTAATGCACAACAACCTCACAACCTAAGTTCCAAACTTACTCTAGCAAGCAATTCTATGGATGTAAAACAAGTATTGAATTGCTCAAAGTAAATGCTCAAAGTAAGTGCTCAAAGTAAATAGAGAGAGTAAGGAACGCGGCGATGTTTTGCTGAGGTATCGGAGAGTCGCCACTCCCCACTAGTCCTCGTTGGAGCACCCGCGCAAGGGTGTAGCTCCCCCTTGATCCGCGCAAGGATCAAGTGCTCTCTACGGGTTGATTCTTCGACACTCTGTCGCGGCGAATCACTCAAAGCCGCTCACAACTTGAGTTGGGTCACCCACAAGCTCCGCCGGGTGAACACCAAACTCCCAATCACCACCAAGCCGTCTAGGTGATGGCGATCACCAAGAGTAACAAGCATGAACTCTCACTTGACCACGTGAAGCCTAATGAGAAGATGGATGCACACTTTGCTACTCTTGATTTGCTAGTGAGGCTACTCTCTTGGATTCTCAAATCACAAACACCTCACTAGGACCTTGCTCTTCTTGGCACTCACAAACGTGTTTCTCAGCTGTTGGAATGAGCAAAAGTTACTCCACTCACGAGTGGAGCCTCTATTTATAAGACAGCCTAAAAAACGAACCGTTATGAGCTTCTGCGGGATGACCGGACGCTCCGATCGTTTTGACTGGACGCTCCGGTCAGTTCAACCCGCGAACAGTTTTTAAATGATGACCGGACGCTGCCAGGGTCCGGTCAGTACCGACCGGACGCGTCCGGTCGCTCTTGGATGCTTACTGTAAACGACCGGACGCTAGATACTCAGGGTCCGGTCACCACTGATCGGACGCGTCCGGTCACTCTTTCCCAAGTTTGGACCCTTACTGGAGTCGATCGGACGCTAGCCCTCAGCGTCCGGTCACATGACCTTCCAGCGTCCGGTCACTCCAGACTTGTTCTTCATGGTCAAATGAACTGACCGGACCCTACGGCTAGCGTCCGGTCGCACCGGAGCCAGCGTCCGGTCAGTGTTTGACCCCCCATTCACTTCAAACATTCGAACATATGTGAATGAAGTTTGCTCCATAGGATCTTAGGCATTCATAGGAGCTACCTAGAGCTAATTTAAATAAGTGTGCACCACACCTAACTCACTAGACTCAACTAGGTCAAGCTACCCGTTCATACCCCCCTTCATAGTACGGCCAAAGGAAAAACAAAGTCCTAAACTACTCTAAGTGTCTCTCCAACTCTAATCGACACTTAGAACTAGTTATCCTTAATCTTGTCGTCCATCCTTTGAAAACCGAAATGATTTCCATCGTAGGGGCATGACAACCTCGATTGCCCAATCGATCTCCATTACCATGACCTAACTTAATTGCCTCTGCAAAACACACGTTAGTCATAGTAATCTTGTATTGACATTAATCACCGAAATCCAAGTAGGGGCCTAGATGCTTTCAATCTCCCCCTTTTTGGTGATTGATGACAATACTACCTCGAGTATGTTGTGGAGTGAGGTTTTTGACGGGCTTGGTTCATATAAGCTTTTGTCAATAAGAAGAAAAGAGTTAGTCAAGCTTATATGACCCAAGCCAACACAATGTACTCAAAGGATATGAATTAAGCATGAGTACAAATAACAAAGCTCATTTGCTTCGAAGTATAAACACGGAAGCAAAAGGCAAATGAGCATTACACAAGTGATATGACATATAGATAATGCAAAGTAGAAATCACACATGTCAAATATCACAATCACGTAGATAGCACTATCACATATATATAATAGTATGCATGAAAGTAAACTCCAAATGTATCACACAAATGTAATAGTGTATCACACAAATAAAACTCCAAATGTATATAATAAGCTAATACTAGATAACTCGCTCCCCCTAAGTCTACATACTCAAACCCTCTCCCCCTTTGGCATCAAACACCAAAACCTAAGGGTCGGTCGGTGGGGCTGCAGCGGACGAGTCGGGCGCTGAAGTACGTTGAGCAAGATGGAACTGGGCGCCATCATCATCGGACCCTGAGCTCTGAACTGACTGACCCTCTGAAGTAGGAAGTGTCGCTAAAGCGATCTGGGTCTGAGCTGGGGCTGGTGCTGCCTGTGAAGCTACAAGTATGTCTGTCGTAGGATCTGACGAGGCGATAGACGAGGGGAGCCTCTGAGTAGTCATGATAGCTGGAGCTGCTGCAGACGGACCAGCAGTATGCATGTGAGGCGGAGTAGGCATGCCGATCAACTCGCTGAAAGATGCTCCAAGACTCCTGGAGACTGACGTGTCAGGCACGAATAGCGAGGAAGACTGCTCTAGTGAGAAACCCGTGTGATAAGGAGTGAACTGCGGGGCTACACCAGGTGAGGCTAACCACTGGGACACCTGTACAGGAGGTGAAGTAAACTGAGCTGGAGGCTGTCCCTGACTCTGGAGCCCGATGGGCTGTACTGCTGGAGTCGTCGAAGTGGTAGGAGGCTGTGCAAGCTGGGGCAAAGTCTGTGGCAGTGGGATCCCAATGGCTGTCACTACATGCTGCATGAATCCTATAAGCTGCTACTGCATAAGTAACTGCTGGTGCTGAAGGAGCTGCTGCTGTCGCTGAAACTCGTCCTGACGAGCCTGAAATTGTGCGAAGTTGGTAGTTGTCTCCTGTGCCTGTCGTGTCTGATCCTGCTGCATCCGCTCAAGAATAGCTATGAGAGCGGGGTCTGTCTGCGGAGCAGGTGGTGCAGAACTAGAGCTACCGGCCTCTGCATCATGTCTGCGTGGAGGCATCTGAGGTATAGGTTGGTAGTCATCGTCGGAGCTGTCACTATACTCGCTCAACTCCTGCTGTGCCTCTAGCTCCTCCTCCTCAGTGGCTGTAATCCCTCTAATGATCTCATCCTACTGAGCTGCGGACTCTAGCATGTCGGGACGACGGCTAGGCTGTCTGGGTGCCTGAGGAGTGGTGTGTCTAATCCTCTGTGACAGGTTGTAAGCTGGGAACTCTGTAGTGGCACCTGTATACTCATCCATCATGCCAGGGGGCTTATCAAGCACAACTTTGCGGATGAGGAACGTGATCCAGTGAGTATAGGGAAGCTGCCTGTGACCCTTGAACCCCTCAGCTATAGTATCCTCCATCTCTGAAAGAAGGAGGTCCCAGATGTCAAATACTGTCATCTGCATGATGGCATTGAGAAGCCAGAGCTGTAAGCAAGTCAGGCCCTCCCTGTATCCCAACCGGGGAAGCAGTGTCCTCCTGATGATGGCCTCTAGTATCCTCGCTGTAGGAGTCAAGTCACTGGGGTTCCTGCTTGACCCCTCTCCAAATGGCTCCTTGAAGCAATGCCGCACTAAATCTGTAGGGGGCACCTGCCCTCCATGAGGACGCCTGGGAGGCTCCTGCTGTCCATAGCAAACCTCATGCATCTTTACAGGCTGCTCCTGTAGTCTTAGTATCTCCCTGGCTCTGCCACTAGTCACTCTGTAGTCTTTGCCTTTGAAAGCAAAGTGAATGAATCTGTGATGAGGATCAATGTAGAGCGAGGCATAAAACTGACGGACCCAAGAAGGTACATATATGCCCGTCCGTCCAATCAAATCTGTTAGTCCTGGCAAATATGACAAGTATTGCCGAATGCTCTCTCCGGCTGCTGCCACAATGGACTCTATCTAACAGACCCTCTATGATCTGAACACTACCCCACTGTTAAGATATGCATTGTAGAAATCCTCCTGCAGTGGCATGTAGAATCCCTCAGCTGCTCTCTCATCCCTCCTCGGAGGAAACCAAACCTCAAACTCAACAAACCGCAGCTGCTGAACCTGCCTCGCTGTAGTGGCCCTCAAGTCGAGGTGAACCACTGGAGGCGGACCTTATGGTCTAGGCGGAGGGTGTGAACCCCTACGCTGTGTAACTGGCCTCGATGGAACTGCAGCACTGGTACGACTCGAGCGGCGTAGCTGAGGTGCCGGCTCGGTCTCCTGACCCTCCTGAGTCTCCTGGGCTGGCTGAGGCTCTACTGGTGGGGGCTGCTGCTGTGCTGACAGACCCTCCTCAATGGCAACCCATCGTCCTGCAAGCATGGCAGTCCCAGCTAGACTACCGTGACGATGCTCAACATCCTCGATCGCAGCTCTGACTGCGGGTGAAACTGGCTGATCTGCAATGACAACTCCGCTGCGGGTACCACCTCTCTCGGCACGCTCTGCGGCCTCCACAACAGCTGCTGCTCTCGCTATCTCTGCGTCGGGGTACTTTCGCTTCTTGGATGTTACCTGCTTGGTTGACTTGCCTTTAGATCCGGCTGGCTGGCGAGGCGGGGGCCTCCGATCATCATCACCTGGGCCACCACCAACATTCTTGGTGCGAGCCATCTGAACTAACAAGATGGTGAACTATTGCTGATGAAGATCAACTGTCAAACTGCCGCTTTCGAGGCTTGGCCTCGATCCTTACTCGTGAGCTTGGCTCCGAGTTGACTACCAACTGCCAGACGAAACACAACGGAACCGACTCGCTGCACGATAGAATAAATGGATATACAAATAAATACCATATGTCTAATAGATGCGAAACCCTAATAGAGAAAGCAATGTAGATGCGAATTTGAATCGTATGGCTTTCTACCTGACGATCCGCGAACCGAGAATAGATAAGATGTCATGCGGGGGATCCTCGGAACCGGGCTAGGGTTAGGGTAAATGTCCTGAATGTAATGGAGAATCAAAGACTACAAATCGATCTAGGTCACCATTGAAGATCAAGATTGAAAAATAAAGCTTGCCTTACCAATCAAGGGGATGGTAGGGCTAGGGCACTTCGGCGTGAAGACGGATAGCCTTGGCGACGGTGGAGCGGCATGCTGGGGCGCGAGGAGGCTAGGGCACGGCATGGTGCTAAGCAGGCGCGGTGGCGCGTGGGACGGTGGCGCGTGGCTGCGATGGGCCGGTGGAGGCGTGCGAGGACGGGGCTCGTAGCTCGGCTACGGGCTTGGCTGGAGCACGGCTAGCGAGCGGGGGTCGAGCGCGGTGGCGTGGCGAGGCGAGGGCATGGCGGCACGGGCGCGAGGTGACGGGCGCAGGTGGCGTGCGGCTAGGCTACGGCGGTGGCTTGGGCTAGGTCACGGCGGGTGACAGAGGACGCGGGTAGGTTAAGTAATCCCCCAAATCGTGACAGAAAAGGAAACGGGGAAAAGAGTCCTTAAGACGCGCGAGATCCACTGACTGGACGCTCCGGTGGTAGCGACCGGACGCTACCACCCAGCGTCCGGTCGATTCCAGAGAGGTCCAAAACCTCTAGAATCAGGACCAGACACGTCCGGTGGTCCATGACCGGACGCAGGCAGGGTCCGGTCAGTACTGCTAGTTCTTCCTTGATCGACCGGACGCTGAACCCTTCCTGATCGGACGCATAGACGCAGCATCTGGTCACTCCTTCAGTAGCAGTTCACCTCCTGTGAACTGACCGGATGCTGGACAGCAGCGTCCGGTGCAGCGTCCGGTGCTCCTTTTCTAGCAAGCCTTCAACCTTCCTTCGCGCTGCCTATTCCCAATCAAGTTCCAACTTGAATAAGATCCAAATAAACACCAATTGGGACTGATGTGAGTGACCTCTCTCAAACCCTCATATTTTTCAAAATATTTTGCCTTATGCTATAATTCTTTTTAAGAAAATAGGCAACAAGAGGGCAAATGGAACAAAACGACAAAACAACATTCATGCATATGTAATACTTGTAAGTAAATCTAGTTGCTTGTCAAGTTTGATCCAAGGTTAAGCTTCTTCACACGCTTTTCGGCGGTTATCTTAACCATGTTAGACAAGCCCTATATGCATTGCCACAAATTAAACGTGTTGTATATTACAATGAATGCAAGGGACAACACAAGCTCAATTTTTAGTGAAGTTACTAAAATCAAGTACATTAAGCTCATTCCGCAATCTATAAAATGAAGCCTCATCTAGCGGTTTAGTGAAGATATCCGCTAATTGATCTTCGGATCTTACACCTTCTAGTGATATATCATTTTTAGCTACATGATCTCTTAGAAAGTGATGGCAGATATCTATATGCTTGGTGCGAGAGTGTTGAACCGGATTATTTGCAAGTTTTACCGCACTTTCATTGTCGCACAAAAGAGGTACTTTCTCTAGAACTACTCCATAGTCTAGTAAAATTTGTTTCATGTATAATATTTGTGCACAACAAGCACCCACGGCAATGTATTCCGCTTCGGCGGTGGACAAAGCCACACTATTTTGTTTCTTGGAGGACCAAGACACAAGTGATCTACCAAGCAAATGGCACCCTCCGGATGTGCTCTTTCTATCAACTTTGCATCCGGCGTAATCCGAATCGGAATAGCCAATTAATTCAAATAAAGCTCCTTTGGGATACCAAAGACCAATGCTTGGCATGTGCTTAAGATACCTAAGGATTCTTTTTATGGCAATTAAATGTGTTTCCTTAGGACTAGCTTGAAACCTAGCACACATACACACACTAAACATGATGTCGGGCCTAGATGCGGTTAAATATAACAAGCTACCAATCATAGAACGGTAGAGAGTTTGATCAACTGAGTTACCTCCCTCATCTAGATCGAGATGTCCATTGGTAGGCATTGGGGTCTTGATTGGCTTACATTCATCCATCTTGAATCTCTTGAGAAGATCTTTTGTGTATTTCTCTTGAGAGATGAAGATGCCTTCTTTCATTTGCTTGACTTGAAAACCAAGAAAGAATGTAAGCGCACCAATCATTGACATCTCGAACTCCTTAGACATCAATTCACCAAATTCTTTGCATGAGTCTTCATTTGATGATCCAAAGATGATATCATCAACATATACTTGACAAATGAAGATATGCCCATCAAGCTTCTTGGTGAATAGTGTGGTGTCGACCTTCCCAATGGTAAAGCCCTTCTCAATAAGGAAATCCCGAAGGCGCTCATACCAAGCTCTTGGGGCTTGCTTAAGCCCATATAGTGCCTTGGACAACGGATGGCTTCTAATCTTGCAACCGGTGCAAAGGTTTCTCCAAAATCTAAACCTTCAACTTGAGAGAATCCCTTTACAACTAGTCTTGCCTTGTTCCTCACAACAACACCTTGATCATCTTGCTTGTTGCGGAACACCCACTTTGTTCCAATGACTCTTGCACCTTTTGGTCGCTCTTCAAGATTCCAAACTTCATTGCGAGTGAAGTTGTTCAACTCTTCATGCATGGCATTGATCCAATCCAGATCTTTAAGAGCTTCTTCTACCTTGGTAGGCTCATAGCAAGAGACAAAAGAGTGATGAGTGATAAATGAAGTAAGTTTTTGAGATCGAGTCATTACACCCTTTGATGGACTCCCTATGATGAGATCTTGTGGATGATCTTATAGGAGAGGTGTATTTCTTCTATTGACCACTTGAGAAGGAGGTTGTGGAGCATCAACATCTTGTGCTTGTACCACCATTTACTCATGGGAGATATGAGTATCTTCATTTTCTACTCTGCCATCTTTTTCACCATCTTGTGGTACATTTGATGAAGAAGGTTGGTTAATGACTTGTACATCATCTTCATCATCTTTTGGCTTGATGTCTCCCACCGGGATATTCTTCATAGCCTCCCTCAATGGTTCATCACATACATCATCAAGATTCTTATGTGCTCCTTGGGAGCCGTTAGATTCATCAAATTCCACATCATATGTTTCTTCAACCAAGCCGGTGGCATGATTGAATACTCTATATGCTTTGGACTTCAATGAGTAGCCAATAAGAAAACCTATATCACACCGTCTTTGAAACTTCCCTAGGTGTTGCCGCTTCTTGTAGATGTAGCACTTGCAACTAAACACCCTAAAGAAGGAGACGTCTGGCTTCTTCCCATTGAGCAACTCATACGGTGTCTTGACAAGGAACTTTTGAAGAAATAGGCGGTTGGATGCATAACATGTGGTGTTGATTGCTTCCGCCCATAGAGCTTCGGGGGTGTTGTACTCATCTAGCATTGTCCTTGCAAGAGTGATCAAAGTCCGGTTCTTCCTCTCAACTACACCATTTTGTTGAGGAGTATAGGTTGCGGAGACTTCATGTTTGATTCTGACTTCATCACAATAAGCTTCTATATTTGTGTTGTCAAACTCTTTGCCATTGTCACTTCTTATCTTCTTGAGCTTCACTTCAAATTCATTTTGAGCTCTCTTGGCAAACTTCTTGAAACAAGATGCAACTTCGGATTTGTCATGAAGGAAAAACACCCATGTATATCTTGAATAGTCATCCACAATCACAAGGCAATAGAGATTTCCTCCCAAACTCTTGTATGTTGTTGGTCCAAATAAATCCATGTGTAGGAGTTCTAGCACTCTTGTGGTTGACATGAAAGCTTTGGTTGGATAAGTGTTTGCAACTTGCTTGCTGGCTTGACATGCACTACAAAGCTTGTCCTTCTCAAACTTCACATCCTTCAACCCTCTCACCAAATCATTCTTCATAAGCTTCTTGAGTGAGCTCATCCCAACATGAGCAAGTCTTCTATGCCATAGCCACCCAAGTGTTGTTTTGGTGAATAGGCAAGTCTTCAAGTTTGCATCTTCGGAGGTGAAATCAACTAGATATAAGTTGTTGTATCTAAATCCATTGAATATCACTTGATTGTCATCTACTTTGGATACAACAACCTCCTTCTCGGTGAATAAGCATTGAAAGCCAAGATCACACAATTGCCCAACGGATAGCAAGTTGAAGCTCAATGAAGCAACATAGAGCACATTGGAGATGGAATGATCATTTGAGATTGCCACTTTGCCCAATCCTTTAACCTTGCCCTTTGAATTATCTCCAAATGTTATTTTCTCTTGTCCATCTACCTCTTCATCTAGTGAGGTGAACATACGGGGATCACCGGTCATATGTTGAGTGCAACCACTATCAATAACCCAATGACCTCCACCGGTCTTGTAGTTCACCTACACACAAGAGATTCAAGCTTTAGGGATCCCAGCTTGTTGAGGGCCCTTCACCTTCTCAACAAGTGACTTAGCCACCCAAATTTTCTTAGGCCTACTCTTGTTGGGGAGACCTAAGAACATGACTTTCATCTTTCCACTCGAATCTTTCCTAAGCATGTAGTGAGCATTGAAAGCAAAGGGTCTAGCATGCTTGGGCAAGGGTTGTGGTGGTGGAGTTTGGCACTCATGAGCAAAGTGGCCTTCTTGTCCACACTCAAAACATCTCTTTGGCTTTGGCTTTGGCTTTGATTATTGGTGTTGAGCTTGAGCCTTCTTCTTCTCTACACTTGCCATATATCCAATGCCACTTCTATCCATCTTCATGACGGTATTCATGAGTAGCTCACTTTGGAGATGCTTGCCTCTAGCAAACTTGCTCAATCCCACCTTGAGATGCTCTTTCTCCATCTTGAGCTTCTTGTTCTCTTCCTTGAGAATATCATTGTTCTTCTCCTTGAGTTTCTTGATTTCTTCTTTTAGCTTCTCATTCTCAAGGATCACCTCTTTGTCATGATCAAGAGTTTCTAGCACGATGGTGTTGTGACTTTTCATCTCTTCAAGATCTTTCATGAGCTTCACATTGTCACTCTTGAGCTTGACATACTCATCATAGTCATTGCACTCAACCACTTGCTTGCCCTTGCTACTAGATCCATGCTCAAAGCTTTCATCAATTAAATTATCATATGAGGTAGCTATATCAATCTTAACAACATGGTTAGTAGCATCATGTGGCTCATTTGGTAAGAATTCTTGTGCAATAATAAGGGTATCATAATCGATCTTTAGAGTTGTATATTCATCTTTTAGCTTGTTGTGACTAGTGATAAGCTCATTGTGCACCCACTCAAGTTTATCATTTTTATCTTTAAGCTCTTTCTTAGAAGATTTTAGCTCCTTGAGTTTGGATGATATAGAATCATTTGTTTCTTTGAGCTCATCATTAGCCTTTTCTAATGTATCACACTTAGCTAAGAGTGAATCATTTTTAGCATCAAGTTTTTCATTTGTAGCTCTACTCTTTCTAATGATCTTAGTATATTTTCTTAATATTTTGACAAGATCATCATATGTAGGTGAGTCATCATCATCACTATCGCTATCATCATCACTAGCATGTTCATCATCACTCTTAGTTACCTTGCGTTCACCTTTGGCCATAAGGCATAGGTGTGTAGAGGATGATAGTGATGATGGCGGTGAAGATGCAAGATCAATAGCAATGGCGGCCACCTTTTCATCGTCACTATCATCATCGGATGATCCACTTGATGAATCAATGTCCGTGAGCCAATCACCGACAATATAGGCCTTGCCACTCTTCTTCTTCTTGTAGAACTCCCTCTTTTTGCCATCTCTCTTCTTGTATGGCTTGTTCTTCTTCTTTTCATCTTCATCGCTTGAATCATCTTTCTTGCTCTTGTTCTTGAACTTGTCTTTCTTGGGCTTTGTGCATTGATGAGCTAGGTGGCCAAGTTCACCACAATTGTAGCAATCCATCTCGGAGATTGGCTTTCTTCTTGAGCTAGTGAAGAACTTCTTCTTCTTGCCATCAGACTTGATGCCACTCTTGTTTAGCCTTTTTAGCATCTTGGTGGTCTTCTTCACCATGAGGGCAAGGCTTTCTTCATCATCTTCATCACTTGAGCTCTTATACTTAAGTCTTGCTTTGCCCTTGTCTTGGCTAGCTTTGAATGCTAAGTCCTTCTCTTTCTTCTTTGTAGAGGATGAGCCATCTTGTGGTGTGATGTGCATGTACATCTCATGAGCATTGATCTTTCCCAAGATTTGTGTCGGTGTAGCGGCGGAAAGATCACCTTGATGTAGCACGGTCACAATGTGCCCATATTTGTCAATGGGGAGGACACTTAAGATTTTTCTCACAACGTCGGATGGTGACATTTGAGTGAGTCCAAGGCCATTGACTTCCTCTAAAAGAACATTTAATCGAGAATACATCTCATTAGCACTTTCTTTGGGAAACATCTCAAAAGAATTTAGCTTTTTAATCACAAGATGATAGCGTTCCTCACGCTCACTCTTGGTTCCCTCATGGAGCGCACAAACGTCCGACCATAGTGCATGGGCGTCTTTGTGGTTCCTTACACGATTGAACACATCTTTGCAAAGGCCTCTAAAGATGGTGTTGCGAGCCTTTGCATTCCATTTTTCATAATTCACTTCATCACCTTGAAGTTGTGTGGCATTCCTAGGTGCTGGGAACCCTTGAGAGGCAGCTCTTAGAATTCCAACATCTAGAGCTTCTAAGTATGCCTCCATGCGGATTTTTTAATATGGAAAATCATCTCCCTCAAAGATAGGAGGAGGTCCATCCCCGTGAGACATCTTGCTCTAAGCGATTAAGCTTAAAAACGTGAGCATGAGGCTTTGATACCAATTGAAAGGATCAAGATGCCCAAGAGGGGGGGTGAATTGGGCTAATTCTAAATTCTCTTGCAATAATCAAATCCTACGGATAGCCCAATTAACCCCTTGTGCCTAGAAAAGTGTTTATATCAAACTAATGCACAACAACCTCACAACCTAAGTTCCAAACTTACTCTAGCAAGCAATTCTATGGATGTAAAACAAGTATTGAATTGCTCAAAGTAAATGCTCAAAGTAAGTGCTCAAAGTAAATAGAGAGAGTAAGGAACGCGGCGATGTTTTGCCGAGGTATCGGAGAGTCGCCACTCCCCACTAGTCCTCGTTGGAGCACCCGCGCAAGGGTGTAGCTCCCCCTTGATCCGCGCAAGGATCAAGTGCTCTCTACGGGTTGATTCTTCGACACTCCGTCGCGGCGAATCACCCAAAGCCGCTCATAACTTGAGTTGGGTCACCCACAAGCTCCGCCGGGTGAACACCAAACTCCCAATCACCACCAAGCCATCTAGGTGATGGCGATCACCAAGAGTAACAAGCACGAACTCTCACTTGACCACGTGAAGCCTAATGAGAAGATGGATGCACACTTTGCTACTCTTGATTTGCTAGTGAGGCTACTCTCTTGGATTCTCAAATCACAAACACCTCACTAGGACCTTGCTCTTCTTGGCACTCACAAACGTGTTTCTCAGCTGTTGGAATGAGTAAAAGTTACTCCACTCATGAGTGGAGCCTCTATTTATAAGCCAGCCTGAAAAACGAACCGTTATGAGCTTCTGCGGGATGACCGGACGCTCCGATCGTTTTGACCGGACGCTCCGGTCAGTTCAACCCGCGAACAGTTTTTAAATGATGACCGGACGCTGTCAGGGTCCGGTCAGTACCGACCGGACGCGTCCGGTCGCTCTTGGATGCTTACTGTAAACGACCGGACGCTAGATACTCAGGGTCCGGTCACCACTGACCGGACGCGTCCGGTCACTCTTTCCCAAGTCTGGACCCTTACTGGAGTCGACTGGACGCTAGCCCTCAGCGTCCGGTCACACGACCTTCCAGCGTCCGGTCACTCCAAACTTGTTCTTCATGGTCAAATGAACTGACCGGACCTTGCGGCCAGCGTCCGGTCGCACCGGAGCCAGCGTCCGGTCAGTGTTTGACCCTCCATTCACTTCAAACATTCGAACATATGTGAATGAAGTTTGCTCCATAGGATCTTAGGCATTCATAGGAGCTACCTAGAGCTAGTTTAAACAAGTGTGCACCACACCTTACTCACTAGACTCAACTAGGTCAAGCTACCCGTTCATACCCCCCTTCATAGTACGGCCAAAGGAAAAACAAAGTCCTAAACTACTCTAAGTGTCTCTCCAACTCCAATCGACACTTAGAACTAGTTATCCTTAACCTTGTCGTCCATCCTTTGAAAACCGAAACGATTTCCATCGTAGGGGCATGACAACCTCGATTGCCCAATCGATCTCCATTACCATGACCTAACTTAATTGCCTCTGCAAAACACACGTTAGTCATAGTAATCTTGTATTGACATTAATCACCGAAATCCAACTAGGGACCTAGATGCTTTCATGGGTTAAATGCAGGTGTCTCGGCGCCATTCACTATGGCGCCGAGCTCGGCGCCAAGGTCGGGTCACTCTGGCGCCAAGCCCCTGGCAGGCCATTTTTCTGTGCCCAGGACCTCGGCGCCAGTGACCGTGGCGCCGAGCTCGGCGCCAGTCACTCTGGCGCCGAGCCAAGGGTCTATTTCTGGAATTGTTTCCGCCAGAGGTCTATTTGAGAGAAACTTTCGAAAAAGAGCCGAATAGTAAAAAATTCGGGCGATGTGTCTGCTCAGTTCGCTTGTTCGGCAAACGGCCGCAATTCCCAAACGCCCTGTTCGCTTGTTGGTTTCAGCCAGCCCAAACCAGCCAGCCAACAGTGTTTTCCTCTCACAATAAATCAGCATCAGCCAGCCCAAACCAGCCCAGAAACCAACCAGCGAACAGGCCGAAAGTATGAAATTTTTTGCCCAACGGTAACCACCTTTCACACCATTCCCAGCATTGGTTCAGAGACCTGGGTACATTATTAGCCCCAAAACAAACAGCCACAGTGGCCCAAACCAACTTGGCAGTACTACATTGAAATAACAGATGGTCAACAGTCTCAGGTTGAGAACAGAAGTAACATGAAGGATCCCCAGGCATCAAGAAACTGGAAAGATAGACATCTAAGACCAAAAGCCTGAACTTACTACACCTGAACCACTAAAATGCTAAGCTCTGCATACCCTAACACAGGGGAGCCAAGGAACATTCTCCAGGACCTACCAACAAGTAGAGTTTAGGACAGGTAACCAAGAAGTTCAAAAGAACATTACAAAAGTTGCGAACACACGGCAACTCCTGAAGCCAAACACCCAGTATCAAACAACCAGCAACTGCTAACTTGGAGAAGGCTTCAACCGTTCTGTTGACTATCATCCGAGTCCTTCAGCAAGTGATGGTCACCCCTCCGCGGCTTCTTGTTCAGCAAGCTTGTTGCAATTCGTAGCATAGTGTTTATACCTTCCTCCAGAGCCTCTCTGTCCATCCCTGCATATAGTCCTGCCCAGTAGCTCATAAGGGCGCAAGCATGACATACTATAGAGATTGGATTAAGTATTAATTTGCCTTCAAAGCACAGTTTATTCCAGGCTTTCCATATTGCCCAGCAAACGGCCGCAATTCCCAAAGTATGAAATTTTTTGCCCAACGGCAACCACCTTTCACACCATTCCCAGCATTGGTTCAGAGACCTGGGTACATTATTAGCCCCAAAACAAACAGCCACAGTGGCCCAAACCACCTTGGCAGTACTACATTGAAATAACAGATGGTCAACAGTCTCAGGTTGAGAATAGAAGTAACATGAAGGATCCCCAGGCCATTTCCTTTTGACCATATTATCTTTGGTTAAAATAGCATTATTCAAAGCCATCCATAAAAAAAATTTCAATTTCTCAAGAATTTTCCCTTTCCAGATTTTCTTATGATATCTGCCGATTTCATTAACAGTGAGAGCATTGTAAACAGATTTAACAGAAAAGATATCTTTTAACCCAAATTTCCAAGATACCACATCATCATTCAACCCCAGGTTAATCAAAGAAGTATCAAACAGGATTCTTTCCCAATCATCTCTCCAGCTATCAACCAACCATCTAGTAAAGGTTACAGCAATGAAGTCGTTTTTCACTTTCTCAACAGTTATGTTTTGCTTAAGACACATAGCAAACAAGTCATGAAAGAGAACTTCCAGGGATTTTTCATATAACCATTTATCTCTCCAAAACAAAGTTTTTCGACCATTCCCAACAATAATTTTCCTGCCTCGAAGATAAACATCTCGAACTTTTAACAAATCAGACCAGTTAGCAGAATCTGACTGCCTGTGCTTCACAGTACACACAGAATCGTGCTTGAGGTATTTATATTTAATAATTTCTTCCCAAATCCCGGACTCAGTTTCAAGTATCCACAACCATTTACAAAGCAGGCTAACATTCATTTTCCTGATATCTTTAATACCTAGTCCCCTTTTTTCTTACTCTTACAAATTTTAGTCCACCTGACAAGATGATATATTTTCTTTGTTCCACCCCCTTGCCAGAAAAAAGATCTTCTGATTTTATCCTTACCGGAGTAGTTGCCGTTTTCGCCAGGGGAGACATTTCTGACCAAACATTGGTACTACTAGGTATCAAGCGTACGTGTTGGCGACGTGGGCAAGGTGCCCAGCGAGCTCAGCCGGCTTGGAGAACATGGCCATGTGGTCGGCGTCGGCGATCTCCCTCACCTCCGCCACGGGACAGCTGGCGATCATCGTGTGCTGGTACGCCTCGGTCATGGCCTGATCCTGCTTACAGACCACGTACACCTTGGTCACCGCGCCGTACCTGGCCTCGCTGAACGGCGGCTGGCTCTGCAGGTCGGGCACGTAGTATGAGCTCACCCGGGCCAGGCTCTGGGACAGCGTGTAGTCCTGCCGAGATCAACAAATCGATTACTGGATATTTTCTGATTCATGAGACGATTCAATCAGCAGATTTGCAAGGGAGTGCACGAGAAGGTCGGAGTTGATACCTCCGGTGGGCTCAGCTGGTAGAGCTTATGGCGCAGGAATTCAGGCCCCAAGAACACCGAGGGTGGGGCGTGCTCTGCATCCGTGACGGTGTCCATCCAGTCTGGCACGGTAACCTTCGGGAGCACGGGATCGATCATTCATGTCAGCAGCAGGTCACTTTAGCTATCTCAACGACCAACAGCAAGAGGCGTACACAGACGTACCTTCTCGATGACGTGCGAGCGTGGGTTGCTGCAGTCCGGCAGGAACGCGGTGACAAACACGGCGGCAGCCACTTTCTCCGGGAACATCTCCGCAGCGAGCGCGATGTTCATGCCGCCGAAGCTGTGGCCCACCAGGACCGCCCTCTCTCCCGGCAGGAGCGCCCGGAGCGCGTCGAGCAGCGGCCGCGTGTAGTCCTCGAAGGTGGGCACGTCGCGGAGCTGCCGCGAGTCGATGCCAGACGCCGCGAGGTCCAGCGCGTCCACGCGGTGTCCCGCGGCGCGGAGCAGCGTGGCCACTCGGTACCAGCACCACCCGCCGTGGCCCGTGCCGTGCACCAGGATGATGCGCGTCGCTCCCTCGGCAGCCGTCGCAAGCGCGGGAGTCGACATGGTGTTGATGGGCTGCTGGTTTTAAGGTATAAAAGAGGTAGCTTCGCTGAGTTTATATAGATGATGATGGCATCGTCACGGCTGATGTGAGGGGCAGCAGGCGATGCCCACGTTTCGTCAAAGTTGAATATTTGATGGTTGACGACCTTAGTTTTCTCCTAGATGTCGTGAAGTGCGCACATGGCAATCAACCTTTGCGGCGGCAAGACTGATCGATAAGCCCGTGCCCCGGCCCGTTCGATGCTAATCCTACAAGGAACGCAAATAGATCTAATACGCAAGCATATAATGATGTCAGTGCCTGAATTTTTGAAAATTTTGAGACAACAATTTTACACAGTAACTAGTACAATTAAAAATGGACAACTCACAAAAGGCAATTTACAATTTGTTGTATAGCCTAACAGTGATAAAAATTACATGTCATCTAGACAACGATAAAAAATCAGACACATGATATGTGCGAGAAGTGTATTTTTTCCAGATACTAGTATAGATATTAAACTGCAATATCTCTAAATATATATGTATAACACAAACTGGATAGTCTGGATTCAACCTTGAATATCCATTTAATTTTGTTGTCTACAAATATCTATATATGTTACCAATGATTTTAGAAAAACAAACTATTAAATAAGATATCGAAATATAGTAAACTTTACAAGCACATACTCCCTCTGTCTCGATATGTCTGTCATTTTGGCTCTGTACCAAGTGCAGCAAAAATTAACTTAACCTGAACATAGGTGTGTACAGATGCATTGAAGGTTGCTTGAATTTAGACAACAACAACTACTCCTAGAACGACACACATAGGGAGTATCTAGTTAAACTTAACTGGTTGACTTTTCAAAATGCGTGATGTGCATCAATTTAAATATGAAGGAAGTATAATTGAACTCAGAAAGAGATTGCTGCAACATCGTTGCAGCTGCTGTAGCAGCAACCCCCACTCAGGAGCATTGTAGCTGCTAGAGACAAATTAAAGAAACGACTGTCGCAGCCCAAGCACGACAATCACACCCAAGCACAACCATAGTTATATCCAGGGGCGGATTTGGGCCCCGGGCTGCCCGGGCTGCAGCCCAGGGTGAGGCCCATGAGCAGTGGGGAATTGCTTTATAAAAACGGCATAAAAAGGCCTTTCAGCCCATTAGCCCACCCCGAGGAGGCGAGGAGGAGAAAGGCTAGCAGGCCGTGGCAGCAGTTAGCCTGGGGCGGAGCCCGTTTCTGGATCCGCCACTGGTTATATCTGTTGTAAAACACGTCGCTTGCTATTGAAACATTTTGCCTCTTCATCTCTCATGATCAACACAGTAGATGATAAAAGTAAAAAGAACACGTAGACACAAGAATTGGAAGAATATTCTTTATTTCTCTTAGTATCGATGATTACAACCTAGAGCTCCTACGTATATATAGTCCTGCCAAAACCTAAGCTTTGATAAGAGCCTATATAACAAACAGACTAGGATTATGATTCCTCCTTATTTCCTTCTAGGGTAGAGGCTGTATGTCTTACAACACCCTCCCTTGGACAATTACCATGATATGCACATGCCTTATTAAAAATTCCATCCGAAAACCCATTGGGAAAAATAATGGTTCTAGAAAAAAGAGTGCATCGCATTCGCATGTTGAATTACACATGTTGCCTTATTAAAAAAACTTGTGTGAGAAACCTTCATGTAAAAACTCACATAGGAAAAAAAAGTACAACACTTAACCTTCTCGGTCATGTATTATTCATGATATTCTATTCTTCATGAATAGATATTTTTCTTCATGATATATGCATAAACTTCAAGGTGTTAGCAAATATGATCTACTTGATCTTTGTAATTTTAGTGGTTTGCCTTCAACTTAGATTGAATCAAATATACTCCCCTCATCAAGCCATACTTTGAACTTTATTGTTCAAATCATACTTTTCATAAATATATGCTTAATTAATGGTATGTAGTACCATAAACCATGTCTTTCAAAAAGTTGGCTCACAATTCTTCTATGAATTATTGTAACGACCCGAATTTGCTACAACCTAGGCTCTCAATTTCGATCACTGACGCAGCTCTTAGACGAGCCCTGTAAGCTTTTGGATACAACCGAAACCACGAATATGTTGCTTCCTACCCATTGAGGCGACTCACAATCTAAAAAGATACAACATGATGGTTCAGATCATCGGAGATCAGGTTGTTGACAGTTGGAATAAAGTTAATTGGCCCAATGCCAAGTCCCAAGTGATTGAACCCATCTCTCAACCAACAGAGAATGCCAGACCATCTGACATAATATCAGACCATCCGCCAGCGTCTGAACCGCATGTAGTGAGTGGGGAGTGAGCTGTCCTCAACTCAGCCCTTGACCCCACATGTCATATGCACAAAATTGGATGAACCATACCTCAACTGAAGCAGCACCAACTCAACCCATTTTCCCATTTCTCACCTCCCTCTCTCTCTCTAAAAGAGCAAGAACAAGTAAGAACTAGAGAGAGAAAATGGAGATTGGAGATGAAGGTGGGAGATGGAGTGAAGACATGCAATCCAAGATCATCTCATCAAGATTAACTCATCCTCATCTCATGATCATGGTTAGCTCATGAGCTCTCATCTCATTTAGTTGGGAATCTCCCTCAAACCCTAATCTCAATCTTTCATGCATGTATGGATCATGGAGTGTGGTGACATCTCCTTCATCACAAAGGTAAGATCAAGACCCTATGCATGACCAATCTCAAGAAATCCCTCTCAATGTCACTCTCATGCTTTCTATGGATTTTTGCATGGATGATGGTATTTCTCCCCAAGGATGGAAGGCAAGGTGTGCTCAACCTCTTATTAAGGATCCTAGTCTCTCATGGTTATCAACCTTGGAGTTAAGTCCCTTTTTACTCAATATCAAGACTAAGTCTCAAGTGGTTCATGGGAAGGGATAGGACCCAAATCACTAGATGCACTAGTTAGCCATAACTCAAAACCCATCTAGCTCTAGCCCAGCACATCCCTAGAGTTATCCTAGAAGTTTGGTGCACATGCATAGATGCCCACTACCCCAAATTAGGATCTAACCAACACAAAACATAGAACATAGGTTATGTCGCCCAACTCGCGGAGTGTCCGTCAAATGCGGCGGAGCATCCGATAAACCTTCCTAATTTAGTAAATCACCCTATAGAAGCACTCATACCCTTATGGAGTAGGAACAACGAAGACTCTAACAAGTCTTCGGAGTGTTCGTTGAGTTATAAAGCCTCATAGTCAGTAACCCAAGAGTAACCAGTCTATACCTGAGCGTCCGTCACTCATGGCGGAGCATCCATAGAATTATAAGAAATAGCTATCTAGTAACCCGAGAGTACCCAGTTTGTACCGGAGTGTCCACCAACCGATGGCCAAGACTTGAACCTACCAAAGTACTCGTGATCCCCACAGATCGTCCGTCTACCTTAACAAAGCCAACCCAGGAATAGCCTACCTCGGTACCCAATACAGCAAAGTGTCCGTCATTTTGAACAAAGTGTCTGCGAGCCCACAGAGAGTGTGAGATTGTTTGGCAAGCTTACCCACGAGGTCGACAACACTAGTTTAGACCCTTTACCAAATAGTGTAACAGTAAACGTCCATCCCCAAGTTCCCATTAATGACCTACGAACCCATGTCCTTTCTCGTATACCAGATCATCGAAGCATCTCCTAAGTCGCGTCCCCCTGTTCTTTCAGGAATGCCTCGAGTAAGGATCGTGTAATTATTCAAGTCATCATCATCAACTTCGAAAGTTAGGACGACAGCACAATCAGGCAGGCACCCCACTACTATAAACCATATTTTGGATACTTATGATGTCTCATTATGAGTTATGCATTCGCATGTAGCTTTGGATAATAATCTTGTTTACTCTACACTAAGAGTCACTCTTTAATCTGTTAGAAGCCCTTCACCTAAACAATGGGAATGGAAACGCTTAATTGCTTATTGCTTAGTTACCTAGTAACGGTAGAAGTCGAGTATGAGAAGGGAACTCATTCTCGCGCATGTAGGATGCTACACCGGGGTAATTAATCACTAAAAGCAATGAGGGTACAACTTGCTTACTTCGCTAATCTGGCTAAGGAATAATATCACTAAAAGCTATAATCCTGGAAAACTACTTTGGTAACTTGCTCATGCGAGGGGTAGGTCGTTGTGAGTGTGGGATCTCAAACGACATAGCTCGTGGAACAGATAAGGACCGTTTATTGGGATACGTGAGTCCAAGTAACCACCCGTACAGACCACATGTCACGAATGGGGTCGACAAGACAAATAACTAATTGCAGTCGGTTTATCCGTGAAACTGGTAAGGGAGTGGCGTTGGTCAGGAATGTCTGGGACATTGACCGGACACTAGCCGAACCTTTCGTCGGACATTCGGGATGAATTAGGGAAAGGTTGTAGAACGTGAGGCAACCCTTACTACCAGACCCAGTGTATGGAGGTTAGTCCCATTTTCCGTGTGGGTACAGTTGTACACCTTTGTAGAGTTTGAAAGCCTGAAGTCCTTCGGGATGGAACTATTCGGTTGTTCCTACTTTCTATACCCATGGTAGCATAATGATGGAATGTGATGATAATGGGACAAATGTGTGCTAATCACCCCATAGAATACTATATCTCCTTAATGATAAAACTTCAAAATGGATCATGAGCATGTCATACTTTTAATGAATGCCATTTCTTTTCTGCAAATATACAAACACCTACTAAATGACTTTGCATCCATTAAATATTTATGTGTTGGAATTAAGTCTTGCGAGTATGAAATGTACTCACGGCATTGCTGTTAAGTTGTTTTGTAGGTCGTTGAGGTCTCCCTCCAAGACTATGTTCGATGAGTGCAATGGTTAGTATACCTTGGAAGTTCTCCGAGATGAGCTGCGTGTTTTCTGATGAGTAGAAGAGTGAAATGAAGTGTGACTTGAGTAGAGGGAAGTAGATAGTTAGAAGGATAGTGTCAGTAGTAGTTTCTTGTTTAATTTTATGTTACAGTCATTAATGTTTCAACTTAAGTGTTGGAGACTTACGTGTATAATCAATTGAGTCATTCGGTATGTCATGTATCGGGAATGCATGTGTAACTCAACGCAAAGATCCTGAAGAGGAGTTGCTACGTGCGCTTCTGGGGGCCTCGTGGTGGCAAATTAGCGACAACCCCCGCCCTGCCGCACGCGTCCGCGCGTGACAATTATGATATGGGTAAACAAGAGCAATATATTTCATGCATAAATGACCACTTATTAGTTATGCAAAACAAACAATATTTATCCTTCAGGGTAATAAATCCTTTCATAGGATTATGGGGTAGATAAGCTACAATGTTTAATATATTTTAGATAGTGCATCAAATCTTATACTACAGTTTGAATACTTGTAATTCGTTCTTAGTGGATTTTCAAATTATATGTTCTACAAATCTTAAGGATTTTGACTATGCCACTAAATAATAAATCCACTCTTATTTTTGGCATTTAGGGGATAATTCAATTGCTAAAAATCACCATTGTTCTTATACCTTCTATGATATTTAGAGGATATCACCACTTCATTGCTAGCTTTCAATTATACACTTTCTGAGTGTTTGTATGACAACTTTTATGATGTTTACGATTCCTCATTGCGTTCTCTCGAGTTTATACTCACTTTAGGGATTAATGGTGTTTATTCAAGAATTGACTGGTAAATCCTTCATATCAAAAGTGTTTACTTGGGTAATATGGATCAGTGTATCACGCATAGGGAATCTGAAAGGGTAGCACATGGGACACAGATTTATACTGGTTCAGGTATGTGGTACCTTGCATCTAGTTCAGAGTAGATATGTTTATCTCGTATGCTCAATTTACAAGAGGTTGTTGATTGTAACTTTTTGATACCGATCAGGGCTCCCTACCCTGCCTTATCTAGTCTGGGGTAAGGTTACATGAATACCAATCAGTTTACAGATATGTTTCCTAATTGGTTACAAGGAAATCTTAACAGTTATTCTTTTGTATCTTGTAGGAACCGATGTCTAGGCTCCATATGCCAGGTTACTTGTGCACCACGTCTGATGATGTACCCTAGTTCAGTTGGGCCTTATCCTTTGTCGTCTTTGGCCCATACCAGTAGTAATCGGATGATATACGGGCGGTGAGGTACCTGGGTCCATATCACCGATTGTAGCCCTCAAAGGACTTGATGACGGAGCCAGTCAAATGGCTCAATCCTTCGGGTGTCGGTACCAAAGGTCAATATACACCAATGCTCCCGATGGTTTTAATCCTTGGGCATCTACGGACGGACGCATCCTTCGATCTTCCGGATATTGTGCATAATTAAGTCCTATTATAGATAAGAATGAATGAGTCATGGAATCCAAAGTACCTTGTCTTCCCTGCCCCATCTGTTACGCCCATGACTACGTGACTCATGGATCTTGACTGTTGGCATCCTTTTTAGTGTCTTCAAGGGGGGTTATTTGAACCGAGGTGTGGATGGCCTCTTGGGCTCACTCCAAACCTTCTTCCTCCTTGATGTCCATAGATCTAAAAAATCGCCACTTGTCCATCTTCACAGCCATGGCGTCCTTTGTCCTCAAGCATCGTCAACAGCCATTCTGGGAGAAGGCTTCCAAGATCAACTTCTACTAGTATCTGGGCACAACAATGGCTGCTTGTCTCAGATGCTAGTGGAAGTTTTGCGAAGATAAGAGAGAACGTTGCCATTGGTTATTATCTGGTGATACTAATTACACATTATGATCAGGGCTCCTCAGGTGTAGCCATGGCGTGCTTCGTTAGGGCCGTTGGGACGTGGATGGTGATATTACCATCAAAGCACCTATTGTGGCCCTCAGCGAGTGGGGAATGATTCGATGTGGGTGGAGATCTTGTTGTCACCACATCAAAGTGTGCTCGGCGTGGCTGCTAGTGTCGGTTCATCGACTTCCGACGCCAGGCGATCCTCCTTCCTTTGGAGCAGCCGATAAATGCAAGTGTGCCTTGCGACTATGCTACAGCTCTTGCCTACGGGAAATGTTAGTGGAAGCTTTGTCAGGTGGTGCTTCGTCTCGGCTCTCCTGGTTCGCAGCCTAGTTCCTGTAAGGGCACCGATGGGTTTTACCCCATTTCTCTTGCACAAGCGCATTCAGCTTCTTTGAGTAACTGAAAGGCATCAGTTTGGGCATCAATGCAAAGAAAGGTAATATTCTTCTTAAGAAGTTTAGTCAATGGCTTGGAGATGGTCACAAAGTGTCGGACCAATTTGCGATAGTAGCATGTCAATGCTAAGAAACCACGAAAATCCTTCACACAAGTGGCCTAAGGCCAGTCAAGGATAGCCTAAATTTTGGGAGGATCAGTTGATAATAAACCATCACCATGATAGTATGCCCTAGGTAGAGAGCCACCGATAAGCAAATTTGTACTTTTTTCTATAAAGGAAGCTTTTATTAAAACCTCAGAAGCAATACATCGAGTTGATACAAAGCCAAAGAGGGCAACTTCTGGCCTCTGCCTAACATGAGGCACACAGCTAAAGAAAGAGAAGAAACCTGACACAATCTAATGACTATCAATTCGTAAACTAGACCGCCACCCATGTGCCAGGGAGAAAAAAATCCTTGGCCACCTGCGTCAACTGTTGTGATACTGCTACAACTGTATCCTGTAAATTCGGCTTCTGCAGGATAGCCTAGGTACATAGCCAGTGGGTAACCAAATAGATAACCTGCACAGGAGAAACAATTTTTTTTCTTTACAAAAACAATATCATTCCTGCTGAGCCAAATAGACCAATAAGTCACAGCTCCTCCTAGCAGGAGTAAAAGCTTGACATGTTTGTTAACACCTCTTAGCCAGCCATTGAACATATGACCTATATTGTGGGGTTTTAAAAGACCTGTCGCAACATGAATAAAAGACCAAATTGAACAAGCAAACCGATAGTTAAAGAACAAGTGCTTAATTGTCTCTTCTTTGTGACAAAAGCAACAAGTTTTAGTACCTTGCCAATTGTGCTTTACTAGGTTATCCTTTGTCAATATAACTCCTCGTTGTAGGTACCACAGGAAAATTTTTATTTTCAGTGGGGCTTTCACTTTCCAAATGAGTTTGTTAATGTTTGGGATATCAGTATGTAATAACGCTTGATAGTGTGACTTCATCGAGAATTTTCCATGTGGATGTAAATTCTAGTGAAACTCATCTTGTTCATGGGCCAACTCTATATTAGCAATATGTGGCAACAAATTGTTCCACACTGCTAATTTGGGGCCAATGAGGTCTCTTCACCAAGATAGGTTTGGTGATGGACCAGAAATAACCTCTGCAATGGTAACGTGTTTAGGTCTGGTAATGTTGTAAAGACATGGGTACTGTTCCTGTAAAGATGAATTCCCTAGCCATATGTATTCTCAAAAACGTACTTGTGTTCCATCCTTTACAAGGATGGATCCAAAGCGGAAAAAGTCTCGCTTCACCTTCATAAGACTAGACCAGAAATGAGAATCCCCATTTTTTCATTCCACTTGTATTAATGGTTTTGAGCCTAAATATTTATTGCAGAGTAATTGCTGCCAAGTCCCCTCTGTGGTAAGTAGCTTGAACAACCATTTACTAAGTACAAGCAATATTTTTAATATGCAGATCATGAATTCCAAGACCTCCTTGGTCTTTGGGCTGACATAATATGCTCCATTTAGCTAAACGACATTTCTTTTTTTGCTCATCACCTTGCTAGTAAAATCTAGATCGGAAATCATCCAATTTCTTTTGGACTCCTTTTGGCAAGGCAAAGAAGGACATCATATACATTGGTAGGCTGCTAAGCACTGAAATTATCAATGTTAAGCATCCCCAATTGAAAGATGTTTCCCTTTCCAACTACCCAGTCGCCTCTCAAAATGTTCCTCAACCTTCCTCCACTCAACATTCCTAAGCTTCCTAAAATGTATAGGAATTCTCGAATACCGAATTGGAAAGTCACCAGACTTACAACCAAACAGTTCGATGTATTGATCCAGGTGGTCTTGTGCATTTCCGAAATAGAACAATTCACTCTTATGATAATTGATTTTTAAACCCGATGCTTGCTCAAAAGCACAAAGTAGCAGCTTCATGTTTCGGGCATAATCCACCATCGATGAGATGGGCACTACTCCACTAGTCTGCCCGTCCACTTTGGCCCTATTTATAAGAATAGCTAGCATATCTGCTACAATGTTAAAAAGTAATGGGGATAAAGGATCGCCCTATCGAAGGCCTTTCCTAGTTTCAAAGAAATGGCCGACATCATCATTAACATTAATTGCTACACTCCCACCTAAAATGAAAGTTTTAACCCAATTTATCCACTTGGGCGAAAACCCTTTCATTCGTAGTGTTTGAAAGAGAAAGGGCCATTTAACTTTATCATACGCCTTTTCAAAATCTATCTTGAGGATTACCCCACTCTGTTTCTTTCGATGCAACTCATGAACAGTCTCATGCAAGATGACAACACCCTCTAGAATGTTTTGTCCTCGCATAAACATTGTTTGAGTTGGACTAATAACATGGTCTGCCACTGAATTCAGCCTATTGGTTGCAACTTTTTGTGAAAATTTTGAAGCTCATATTAAGCAGGCAGATCGGCCGATATTGTTGAATCACGTTCGCTTCTTGTACTTTTGGGATAAGGGTAATTACCCCAAAGTTCAAACTAAAAAATGGTAAATCCCCTGCATATAAGTCATGGAACATTTGCATTAGATCCCCTTTGATGGTATTCCAAAATTTTTGATAAAATTCAACTAAAAAACCATCTGAACCAGGTGCTTTATTATGTTCCATATCAAAAATCGCTTCTTGCACTTCTTGCTCGGTAAAGGGTGTGGTTAGAACGTCATTCTCAGTGCATGTAACATGAGGAATATCGAAGATCCTATCCTCCTCTAGAGTAAAGGAACTAACCTCAGGTTCTCCAAAAAGTTCCTTATAAAACCTAGTGATATAGGCTTTTAGGTTTGTCTGACACTCAACAATACCATTTTCATGATCAAGGGAAAAAATCTTTTTTCCGATGTTTACCATTGGCGACCATTTGGATGTATCTAGTGTTGTTATCTCCCAAAAGGACATCTTTTACCTTTGCCCTCTGATAGTACTCCACTAATATGGGAAGCCCATCCGCGTAAGTGTCTCCGCAAGGCACTACACTTATTGTTCCAACGTTGGACTGAATTCCTACCTTTCACCGGCCTATTCCAGATCTCAATAACACAATCATTGAAATCCTCGTGGGTGAACCAACTTAGTTCAAGTTTGAACTATTTTCCGTTCCCCTTAAAGGCCGGTGTTCCCATATCTAAGAGTAGAGGTGTGTGGTCCGACACCCCCCTATCCAAGGCCTGTAGCGAGACTGAAGGATACTTAAACTCCCATTCAGTTGACATAAGAGTCCTATACAATCTCTCGTACGTGGGTTTAGGTAGTGAATTGGCCCAAGTAAATTGTCGTCCCGTTAAATCAATTTCCCGAAGATCAAAACTGTCAATAACAGCATTGAACAGGAAAGGCCAATGATCAACGTATCTATCATTATTTTTATCTTTGCTAGATCTAACAATGTTAAAATCTCCACCAATTAATGTGGGCAAAGGATTTTGTTGGCATGCTCTAACTAGTTCAGCTAAAAAGGCCGATTTAAAATCGTCCTGGGCTGGACCATAGACCGCCATAAGGATCCATTTGAAATTATCTGCCTTGTTGCATAAATGAAATTTAATATAGAACTCCCCTTCTACAATCAAGGAAAGGTGTAGCATTTCTGTATTGACTCCCAGAAGGATTCAACCAGATCTACCATAAGGTGGAAGACAATGCCAAACGAAATCCGCACCTCCTGAGAGTCGTGCCAAATTCGTCTTTGACATGTCTTGTTTCCCTGTTTTCATGATAGCAATGAAATCTAGACTATGGTCCTTTACTGCCTCGGAAATATATCGGAATTTAGCTAGGTCCGATAAACCTCTGCTATTCCAAAAGAAACCTTTCATTGGTAAACTAGGTTTTATTTATGACCCTTTTCTGGATCTTACGTTTTCTCGAGGCAGATTTCGATTTTTGGGTAATGGCCTTCAGATCACATAATTTTGTGTCTGGGTCCATGTCCTCAAAATCCACCTCTGACACATCCTTGATCAAATGAGCGAGCAGGTCGTCATCTACGACAGCCTCATCATCACTAGCATCAAGAATCAATGGTTTAGTAATCCCCGCATTCATATCTCCTTTTTTCAATTGTTTTGTAGGTGGTGTTACAATCGTTCTATCAACTTCTATTTTTTTTCAAAGCATTGATAGACAAAGTACACTCTGCACTGCTATTACTTAATTTATAACCTAAGTTGCTGAGATTTCTAACACAAGAAGCATTCGAAATAGGAATAAAGGAAATAAAGGGTAGGAGCTGTGTGTACCAGGCTGTGGAATCAACGGAGATGAAAGCGAGTGCGGCATCACACTCTGAGCTTTGCTTGTCATATCCTCATCAGCTGTGGAAACTCCATCAGCAGATTGGATATTAGTATGTGTACTACGTCGAAGCCCTTCAGTTGAATTCAACAGAGATAACAAATTTTCATTTGTACCTGAAGGGGATTGTAACCCTGGACCATCATTAATATTCACTGAAACATCTTTGCCCGGCTTGCTTGAAGCCGATGGTCGCGGAGTCATCAACCTTGGCATCAACAGATCGCCTGATTCTGCAGGCTTAACTATCTGCCTGAAGGGAGGAGCAGAACTGCTGTTATGAGGTATCTCCGGTCTAACACTGCTATCAGTTTCACATGGCATAGGAATAGGTGATGTCGACCTGCTGTTTGTCCCAACCTTTGGCCTAGGCGAGGTTGGCATGGGCTGAGTAGGTGTCACCTTTTTGCTAAGCCTGGGCGAGTTTGACTGATCTGAGCAAAGTTTGTGTCCCAATCACTAATGATCGGTCTGTAGCTTCCAAACTGAGTTCAGTACATGTAAGTTCACCACTAGTAGCTTTCTCTGGTGGATGAAGACTCTTTCCTGAACATGCATTGCCTTTGACATTCTTGGCCGAAGGGGTAACATACACAGCCGGTAGATTAGCTAAGTCATCTAGGCTTAGTAACTGGCTCAGTTTCCCTAGGCCTTTTTTCTCAAGCAGTGATATCGCAGTCGCCAATTGCATTGGCACAGGTCCACCTCCAGTAGGGGCATTAGATGAAGATGACGTGTTCTCTAGAGTTTTCTGCTTTTTCTGGGCCTGTCCACCATCACGCCCATGATTTGCATCATCTTTTCCAGCCGCATCCTCATCCCGATCAGAATAATCTAGGTTCGGTGGAGGAATTGCTGGCTCAAAATTTGCCTCCTCCAAACTGAAAGTTACTTCATGTCCCACTTTTCCAAAGACCACATCGGTGGTGAAGGGTAAATACTCTCTGCTCATCATCCCCACCAGAATCCGAATCACACCTTTTTTCCTATAAGTGAGCATATCAAGCTCTAGAGTAGCACCAATGACTGTACCAAGTGTCCAAAAGCCAAGGTAATGACGCCAAGGATGAGGGACTTTACTGACATGAACCCAAACTTCATCAAGATGATAAGCCGGAGTAGAGTCACCAGCATCCTGCCACTCTGAGATTGTCAATGTGACCCCATGATTCTTCAAACAAAAATCAATATCAACTGTTCGTTTGAGTTCATCCTCAGACGGGAATTCCAACAGGAAAGAGTCATCCCCATGAGGGAGCGCTTCCCAGTTCCAGTCCGCTGTGATGAATTTTGCAAGCTGTGTCTGAACTGTGGCTGCATCAAGTCCCCCCCCCCTGGTAACCTTTATCAAAGCAGTAGGAGAAGGTTTTGGGGTCTCCAATTTGTACTCAAAATTTGGTATGTGGAAAAAACCCAGCTCATTCTTTGCAAAACCTAGCATGGACGCTGTTGGTTTTGGAAGCTTAGCAAGAGGACACTTTGCTGAAATGTGGGCATTCTTCTTATTATAAATAAAACAATCTAGATCCGCCTTGCAACAATCTGCTAAATGCCCATTACACTTACACCTAAAACAATGAGGTGGTTTGACTTTTTTCGGCTTCGCAAGATCAGTGGAGGCCAAGGGCTGTGGATGCGAACCTGACGCCTCCGGCTTGTCTTGCTGCTTTGTTGCCTCCACAATAGCAGAAGGCGCTTCAGTTCACCCACGAGGCCGGTATTCTGCTTGCTGAAAGTATTGCTGGTGGAGTGGTGGCCACGTTGATTCCAGTCATGGTCCGATTGGGCTCCACGACCATCTCCGCTCCCTGCTGCATTGTGTCTTTCTGATGACGGCCACTTTATCCATGACCAATGCCCGGTCCAGTGCCACGACCTCTCTGAGGCCGATCGAACCGACGTGGAGGTCTATTTTGGTGGAAATTGCGAATCGGTGGAGGGCGTGGAGGAGCCTCACGAATCGGTGGTGACGGAGGACGAGCCGCCATCTCGGCGTAGGTAGGGCGAGATGGAATGACGGCGGCTCGCGTATGATCTGTCGCTAGGTTATGAGCGCTATTGGCATTTGGTGTTTCTGTGTCTATCGGAGTCAACCGCACGTGGGTCCGCCAAAGGCACGGCTCCCGTTTGCTTAGCTGAAAGTCAAAATATTATTTTAGCTGATTTGTGGTGGGAGAAAAATACTATTTTGATTAAAAAAAACAAAATGAAAATGATGGATTATAAGAAAAGAAAACAGGGCCACAGTCGCACCAGATCACGTCTGGACCGCCCAAAGGATTTTGCCCGCTCAACTAGGACACGTAGATCTTGACTCTGTTTTGCAATTGAATTTACTGCCATGAAAGACGCTGTATCCACGGCAACCCGATCGGGATTAGTTACCAATTCAGGCGGCATGAATGCGCCTAGCTGACGAACGAGGTTTGGGCAAGGGTCCCCTCCAAGGACGAACCATCCCAGGTCGCCGGAGAGCAAACCCAGTGATTGATCGAGTTTTTCCCCGATCCGCAGTAAGTATCAGCCTCGTTTGAGGATCGAGAACTGGCAAAAGTCGATTGGCAAGGGAGCTGTGCGATCGAGTCAGACTCCCACCATCGAGGTCCCTTTGGAAGCCAATTCGATTCCAAAAATCTTCACACAAACAGCCTGTTCGCTTGTTGGTTTCAACCAGCCAAAACCAGCCAGCCAACAGTGTTTTTCTCTCACAACAAACCAGCACCAGCCAGCCCAAACCAGCCCAGAAACCAACCAGCAAACAGGTCGAAAGTTTCCTCTGAATGTGCATAGAACTTGTTCTTATTGACATTGAATTCGCCGAAACATTTTTCGAGTGCGTGACCAGCTGCCTCGTCGGGGTTAAAACCTGCCAAAATAGCTGAATGGAAAAACTCACCGTACTCCGCCGACGTCGCAGGCGCCTCTTCATCCTCTAGCTGGTTGTCCGATGAATGTACAGGAGCTTCATCAGCGGAAGCCACCAGTCTCGATCTTGCCAGAGCGGAGATAGGCCGAGGTGCCAGGGTCAGTCGACGGCGACGTAGCAGATCTTCGCGAATTGGATCCTCAACTGAATCTCCATCCGCGCCTAGATCCTCGACGGCACCGTCAACGAGTGGAGCACTGTCGACGCCGAGTTGTGCCCTGTCTGGGGAAACAGGGTCCTCGCCGGAGAACAAGTCGATGTCCCGCTTCTCGGAAACGGGAGCCTGATGCGCGTCCGACATCGCGGGAGCCGTCGGAGCTGCAGGCATCGCCGCGTCCGGCACCGAGCAGGAGCGGCGTCCACCTTCCAGATCCCGTTCCCCATCCTCTGGACGGTGGGCACCTGCCCGATCCTGTCGTGACTGCACCGAGACTGCAGCGGGCGCCGAGCAATATGTCACCGGACTGGCGAAGGGGGTCGCCGGTAGGTGACCGACATGGTCCGCCGGAGATGCAGCGGGTGTCGAGCAGGTCGCCGGACTGGAGGAGGCCGCCGGACTGGCGAAGGCGGCCGCCGGTGGGAGACCGACGGGATCTGGAGGCTTCACTGGGGCGCCTGGCGAGTCGCCCCCAACGGTCTCATAGGCGCATGTCTCATGAACACATATAATGGTCAAGGCCTTGTTTAGATACCCTCAAAATTCCAAGTTTTTTCACTCTCTCTCTATCACATTAATTTTTAGCCGTTTGTATGGAGCATTAAATGTAGGTAAAAAAAATAACTAATTACACAGTTTAGTTGGAAATTACGAGATGAATCTTTTGAGCTTAGTTGGTCCACGATTGAACAATATTTATCAAATAAAACGAAAGTGTTACTATTTATCGGGTTGAAATTTTTTTCAATCTAAACAAGGCCAAATTCTTGGATAGTTATATTTTCCATTGGTCTCGAGATAGCCACTAGAAGACCTGCTGGTAACTGTAAGTGTTGAATATATTCATCATAAGAACGACGGTACACCGGTACACCAAGATGTTGTAAAAAACTATGACAAACTATCTCAAGCGAGGTGCTAAGGCTGTCCGCACCGCAGAGCGGTAAACGCGTCTGCAAATGCGCGCGCGCCTGGACAGCCGCACCGCAGCCCTGCAAATGCGCCTACAAACGCTGTCGCGCGTTCCGGCTGCACAGCGCACCGCTGCAGGTAGCGGTCAGTCCGTACAACGCTAAACACTGTAGCAAGAGAAAGAAAGAGAGTTAGGGAGAGAGAGAAAGGGGGAGTGAGGGAAATAAAATAGGGAATAGTGGGTACAGAGTATGGGATAGAGATAACACGGGTGCGGGAGAAATGGATATAGAGTAGAGAATCTCGATGACTAAGATAGAATATTCCTTTTTAGAGATGGAAATAGAGGTCGACGAGTGCGGATAGCCTAAGTGTGCCATTCATAACTCCTTGAATGTCCTAGGTGCACCCCTCAGACCAAAGGGCATAACCCGGAATTTATAGTGGCTCAAGTGGGTCTGGAAAGCCATCTTGTGCTTTTCACCTAGCTGCAAGAGATATTTGCTAAAAGGGAGAATTGCGTTCTTGCCCTTGTCCAGTATTTCAATTGTGATTTTGTCCCTCTTTTTTTAACTTTGTGATTTTACCCTCGTTTTTTTCAAACGAAGCTTCCGTCTACCCCTGTTTTGTAACACCGTCTAAAATGCTTGGATTAAATGGCAAAAAAAAGAAAAAAAAAGAAAAGACACCTGTATGAAAAGACAATGATACCCTCCGTCCCTTTCTCCTTTCTCACCCGTTCCGACGACAAGTCGCGGCCCGCACATGGTTTCGCGGCCTGGCAGAGGCGCAGCTGCCGGCGGCGGCGCAGCTCCTCCTCCCTCCTTCCCCTCCCCCCGGCATGGCTCATCCTCCCTCCTTCCCGCTCCCCCGGCGCGTCTCCTCCTCCCTCCACCACACTCCGGCGCCCGCTCGTCCCGGCGTTACCGGCTAGGGTTGCGCGAGCTTCCTCCGGCGAGCTCCCCTCCACGCGAGCGCGAGCTTCCTCCGGCGAGCTCCTCTCTAGGCGGCTTCCTCCGGCGAGCGCGAGGCGCTCTCCACCCCAGGTGCTGCCACCCTCGTCCAGGCGCGCCCTCCACCCCAGGCGCCGCCGCCCTCTCCTCATCCCTCCCTCACTCCGACCTCTCGTCTCCCACCCCGCGGCGGAGTAGGTTAGGTCCCCGATTTGCGTTCCCGTTGCCGGACCCCGACGACGCCGGTTGCTGAGCGAGCGAGAGGGCATGGCGCCGCTGTCGTGGCGGCACCACACCCTGCTGCAGGCGCTGCTCACCTGGGGCCCGCTCTCCGACCGCGACTTCCGTGCCGTCTTCGTCGCCATCTCCGGCAAGAACCCCGGTACGCCATCTGCCTGCTCGCCCACGGGCCACGGCCATCCATATGTCTTATTATTATCTCCGCTCGCGGCAGCCCAGCTGCACGACGAAATGCTCCTCTAGCAAATCAACCGGACTGCTGCTGTGCCGCTACTGCTTTTCCTTTGGAATGTTGTGTATGCATCTTATTTGTCTAACTGGTGGTATTTTGATGAAATTTGAATACAAGCGTGGTTGGCTGTATGCTGTATCCTAGTTTTGTTATGCCATGCTGCCTGTTGTTTGCGACTCCGATCCTACTGTTATTGTCCTTGATTCCTGCTTTTTTTAGTACTGATGTGCACTCTAGAATCTGGCATTATAATGGATACTGATATTTGCTTTCAGTTTTTACTCTTTCTTGTATGATCAAACAATAAGCCTATCATAAATTCATAATCACTGCATACTTGCATCGTCTGGCTGTCTTTAACAATAACCTTACCTGACTGTGAACCCAACTTTATTTTGGCCTAGATAGAAGAAGAGTTCCAGTTATCTGTATTTTGGCTGAGGTCTGGTTGATTGGCCAAACCATGTACATGTATGTATCTAGGACAAGTTATGGAAGACTGGTTAAGTGAGGATTTGGCTGAGTGGGATCAAATTAATATCTACTTGCGACAAAAATTACTCGGAGAAATGCTCCTATAGCAACCCAACCTGCTCTGTCGCTAGTGCTTTTTCTCCAAAATGTGGTATATGCATCTTTAGCTGTCTAATTGGTGGGTTCTGATGAAATCTAAATAAAAGCATGGTTGGTTGCATCCTAGTTTCGTTATGCGATGCTGTGTGGTGTTTACAAGTCTGATCCTGCTGTTATTATTCCTAGTTGCTGTAAAAACTCACCATTTGAGTACTTCCATGCATGTAGCCTCTAGTATTAAAAGTGGACACTGCTCTTGGCTTCCAGACTTTACTGTTTCATGGATGGTCAAACAATAAGCCTGTCCCATGGCTTGCAGCTACTCATCATCAGCTGTTCAACGATACACTTCTCAAGCTCAACAAGGAGTTAGCATACCTGCAGTTTGAGTTGCGAGCATGCATGAACCAGTATGATGGAATGGTGTACTATGGAGTAGTGAATAACATTGCCGATGAAGAATCGAAGCTCGGAACAAAGTATTCTGTGCCACAAGTTGCATACTACAAGGGGCTGGTATGTGATAGCTTGCTTTGTATAGTTCAATCTGATGCTATGTACGCTGTGTCAACTTTCTTATATGTTCATGTAAAACTGTACCATCAATGGTTCTTGTGGCAGTTAGAAGCAGTTGTTCAGGAAGCTGGAAATGATGGGACCATAACCAGTATTGATGCTCTCAATGTGCGGCTTGACAACCAGGTTTGTTTTACAACCATTCTGGGCACATGATTCATAGGTTTTCATGTATTGATTCACCACACTTGGTCTTATATGTGCCTGTGCAAAGTGGTCATGTGCTTGGAGTACCTTGAAATAATTATGCTTCACAAGTAATTAGCTAAGGCTACAATAGTTTCACATAAGACAGGGTGTACAAGGCTGTACAAATTATTGTGCGTAAGTGCATTTTGGTTTCCAGTTCTGACTCAGCTTTGAATTGCACTTACAGCAAAAAAGGGAGTGGCAACACCTTTACCGTGTCCATGAAAGAAGGAGCTGTTCAGGTTGGTGGTTTACAGTTTCCCTTGGATCCCCGGCCACCCACGGAGCTCCGTCCCCGCCCGCTGTGCAGTTCCCGCCGGCGCCGCTGTTTCTTCAGGCCAGCAGAGCAGCCAGCTAACGAGTTCAGCAGAGCCTTGTGTTTGATTGGAGTAGCTCTGTTCTTTGCCAAATTTCTCTGAATTTTGCATGTAAAAATTTTAGGCGACCCTAATCAAATTTGTTCTTGGTATATAACTCTACTGGTTTGGTTCAAGGGCAGAGATCGAATTCTTGGTATATAACTCTACCAGTTTGGTATATATCTCTGTCGGATAGCGCCGCTCCTCCTCCCTCGTGCTGGTGCTGCCTACGACCCGGAGTTGTCGCCCTCCCGCGCCCGCGCCGACGGCGAGGAGCCACCACGGGGCCGACCTGTCGGCTCGTGTACACGGCTCGTTACATCTGTCATCATTATGAACGTTTTGGTCCCAAAATTTTGAATATTTATCAATATTAAATCTGAGTTCAAATAATTGCAAGTTGTGCCAAATATGTTTGACCAAATTTAATCAATTGTTAGCATATAATAAAAAAGTCTAATTCCAAATCAGGGTAAAATCACAATTAGGCATAACAAATAGGGGCAAAATCGCATGGGCATTCATGTCCTTTTGTATAAAGTTTAACACCGTTAGGGGTGGATGACGGAGCAGGGGCAAACCGGTGCTTCGTGAACGGCACAGTAGGGGTAAATTCACAAAGTCAAAAAAAAATAGGGGCAAAATCACAATTTCGATACAAAATAAGGGTACAAACGCAAGAGCCCCTTGCTAAAAACCCGCATGAAGATCCTAATTAGAAAACCATGTCTCATACGTTAATTCATCCATAAGCTAGTAAAAAATAGGAACATGGAACTTAGATTTTAATGTTAAAGCATTCAACCAATGACGAAAATATACGCAGAAATGATAAGTTCCATCATTCTTAGAAACCATGAAGAACAGGGACGAAAACAAGCTAACACTGGACTGTATCAATCCTTGAGCCAACATCTTGAGTTCGTCTGTAATAAGTTTAGGTGGACACCGGTATGGTCTGATAGCAGCAACTGGTCGAGCACCAGGAATCAGGGGAATGAAATGGTTGCAAACGCGGAAAGTAGGAAGGCCAGTAGATTGTTGTAAGGGGTTGTTAAGGATCTAGGAAGCCGCTAGAGGAGGGGATGAATAGCGGATGATAACTAAAAATAAAGACACTTGACAACTTTTGATTAGAAATACAAATGACAATAATGTTGTATTAATTATTCCAGGCCCCGGGTTTGAATGCAACTTCGTGTTTGCATAAATTTCCTGGACCCATAAAATAAACTTAATTATCCTAGGCCTGTGGTTGCTGCCTTGAGCCAAGATCCCCCTCTGGTTACCCCAGTGAAACAAGCTGGAAATCATCTATTAAAAACGCGCAAGCCGCATATATATACAAATCCACCCTCTGCATATCTTATTAATGTATAGTAAATGAAACAAGACACCATCATATACATAGACCGGATGCATATTCGCTACCCTTATTGCAACAGCAGCTAGCCTAACTAAACCAATAGTAATACAAGCACAAATGATACTTTTCATATGCCGATTTTGCGCACTGATGAATACATTTCTCCGACAGCACTGAGCCACTGACCGATTTCCCCTCTTCTGAAAGCATCAATTTTTGCACAGCGTTGTTTCAGACTTGAACACTGCGTTGCTGTCTTGGATGCTCATTTCCTCAGGCATGACTCTTGAACTGCATGGTTATAGGTCATCAGATGAAATTACAGAGTTACAACATTTGAATGCAAGTTGGTAGTTACAGATCATTAGGAAATAATGCTAAGCTTCACTTTCGTAGTAAAGAATTGAAGCCTTTGGCTGCAAAATAATGCTACTCACTAAAGTAAATTGCATATGATTCGTGCATCTTGCAAGTCACATATTAATGCAAGATCGTTAGGACATAATGCTAAGCTTCACTTTAGTAGTCAAGAATTGTTGCAACCTCCAGATCTGTTTTCATGTCATTTACTCAAGATTTGGAACAGACCTGCCATTTTAAAATATGGACTAATTTAAGAACGAACATAAATAAAGACAGCGCAAGCCCAACAATTATGCCACTTCTCACTTGAGTACTAGTTGGTATTAATTAAACAACTGGTATAGTGGTATCTTTGTCTGTTAACTAGTTTTGACCATGTGTACAGTGTCTGACAGACACTGTGGATAGAACCACTCTGATGTCGTAAATTCTCATCAGCATCCCAAATTCATATACGTCCTGTTGTGGCTATAGCATTGTTTATTTCCTGCATGTATTTATGATGGGCACCAGTGAAGATTGTTCTAGCTACTTACAGATCAAAATAAAAGGGAAAAAAGAGCAAATAAAAGGATAGGGGCTTGCCCCTCCTGTTCCTTAAAAGAAAAAAACAATTGAGGCACAGCACATTAATGTAAAAGTCGCATGACATTACTGCTACTCGAGGCACATATATTTATTGCTAAAAATACATATTAGGACACACACCTACTTAAATCTATGAATACAGCATATTGGCTATACACATCAAACACAAAAACTGTTTCGAGATGATGACAGAATAAATCAGACAGGATTGCAGAGATATAAGGCAGTCATCTGTTGGTCAGAACGTGAAATGGATATATATTGGGACGGTCAAACCTCACCATTCATGTCAGTTGAGCTTAAACGACTAAACGACTGAGCACATTGAAGATTTAATACAGGTATTTTAGAAGCCGCTGACTGAAAAATAGTTCTTGCTGCGTGGAAAACAAGCATTCAGCCCAGAAAGATGACAGATAAATTAAGACACATTGAAGTAAGTTTCATGCAGGACATGGACATGTGATTGGCGTGGCAAAATTATATACTAGGACCTATGTATACTTAATCTATGAATATGACACATTAGCTACTCATCAAATGATTAACACACCAGCTGTCCCAAGGTCAGGATGATTCTATAGCAACGGGGCATGCATACGCATGATTAAGACAGGAGTTACTTTCATATCATATCTGCCATCAGCTGGTCAAACCAAAACACCTATTATCCTTTTAAACTACTATTGGATATATGAACTAACGGAATAACAAAGGTTCTGCAGACTCACCCGTCATGCAACTTGTGCACTCGAAGTACCAGTTGGCAGCGACAGCCCAGCACCATTGTTGTTTGCATGACCTATATTATGAAAAAGGTGGACGAAAATGACACAGGCAAAATCAGAACAACTGAAGACAAAGTGTAAATCTCAGTCGTCTATTCTATGGAAGGAGCCAACATACTTGCAGGTTGCCTCGTAACAAAAAAGCATGCACCGATCACAATGTAGCACAGCAGCAGAAGGATCCCCTTGAGATAATGTGACGATCCATCCTGCAAAAATCGCAAAGTATGGTCAACACAATAAGAAAAAGACTCAACCACATTTACTTACTAATATAAACAAACTCTTTCTAGTTGAATTGGTAAGTAGTCTTCACTACCAAATTAAAGTTCCATCATATATATTGTAAACCTTTCAGTTTGAACTTTTACATGTCCATCAATGATGAGAAAGGAGAGTAGCTGTGTACCTGGAGAGTAAATGCTGTCACTATTACTGAGACGAAGAGAGAGCCGGTCTCTAGCAGCTTGAAGTCGAGATCCATTTGAATACCCGCGATCCAAGCTACAATGACACTCAGCGGCACCTAATGGCACGATTATTCCACAATGATTAGGTAGTAATTTAAGCCAATGAAATCTGGACGGGATATGGTACGACGCGTCATCACTTGTAATAAACTGTAATACCCACCACAAACATGGAGATCTGGGTTGCCGACCCCAAAGCTACTCCGAGGGTGATGTCCTGTGTTGCATCAGGAGCGAAATAGTTAATAACTTTACATGATTGGGCTATTTATAGTCATGAACAGTTCATGGCTGTGAGACAAGAGGAATATAATCTGGGTTGGGTGTGTCCTACCAGCTTGTTCTTGAGAGCAAAAATGATGGCCCCGGCATGCTCCGCGGCGTTCCCGACGATTGGTAGCAGGATGATGCTGATGAAGCTGACGGACAAACCCCAGGATTTGGAGGTAGGCTGGCAGTGGGTACAGGCGTGATTGGTGTATGTAGCGCACGTTAGTGCGGCCAATCTTATAGCTAATTAAGAAGAACAGAGGGAATGAATGATTGATGTAGTACATAATTGTACCTCAATCGTGCCGACAACATACTCGGACAGGATGGCGATGAGCACGGTCTTGAACGCGAGCCAGAAGAGGCCGCTGGCGAACCCGATGACCGCCTGTTCGTCCTCCTCTGCCTCGCCGTCGTCGTCCTGCGGCTCGAACAGCTGGGCGTGCGTCTTGAGCTGGAAAAAGAGGTAGGCGACGTAGGCGAGCAGCATGACGATGCTGCAGGCGCGGGAGAGGTCGAGCCCCGTGGTGTCCGCTGCCACCGAGTGCTCGCCGGCGCTCACCGCGTAGCGCAGCATGAGCGGCAGCGACTGGCACAGCACGCCGAGGATGAGAAGCCCCGTGCTGACGTCCGCTTGTGTCTGCACAAGCATAAACATATCATCCTCCTCCTCCGAGTCCGAGTCTTGGGTGGTAACTTGCATACACATATCATGCACGACGTTTGGTTCGCACCCTGTCGTATAGCTGGTCGGAGCCGAGGTTGACGACGCCGCCGCAGAAGAGGGAGGTGCCGAGCACGAGCAGCAGGTTGGAGAGGACGGAGCCGAGGAGGGAGCACTTGACCACCTCGATCTTGCCCTCCATGAGCGCGAAGAGCGCGACGATGAGTTCAGTGGCGTTGCCGCACGTCGCGTTCAAGGAGGCCGCCCACTGTACGTACGTACGTAGTAGCGCCGTCATGCAGAGCAGCAGAAGCATTCATGATGAGATCACTGTTGCTGACTTTGAAAAGTCAAGGCAAGTCATAGTAGACTGAATTTGACTTACCAGTGGGACCGGTGTATATTGCGATCTGCCTGCAGGAATGACAACAACAGAGCACAAGGCGTGTCAGCATGTAGTTAGTTAGGGTTGTTACATGAATGAAGCGCAAGTTTAAACAACTGGCGATGATGGGCTTACTCGGTGAGGAAGCTGACACGCTCGGAGAGAGGAACGAGGCCGAGTAAGCTGAGCGCAAACACCCACACCTGCCAATGAATGGGGCAGTTCCGTTTCAAATTTCAACCAAGATTAACACAAATGGATCGCATGTACTCCTACTAGTACGTCTCTACATTTACCGAACTATATAAAAAAATGTTTTTGTACTACTATATATCACTGTGTGAGGTAAGGAAACTAAGTAGTATAAGTAGTGCGAAAATTAGACTAATCTAGTCTTGTGTCAATATCCAATGTAAGAGTGGCATGGTTGGTGCTATATAACCTTTTTTTTTAGCTAGAGTACGTGACGTTGCTCTCACACCACCAAAAGAGCAGGAAACTCCACGGAGCAAATCCTGGAGACCCCACGTCGTGCAGCAGGAGTCATAAAAGCGAGGACAGCAAGGCGCAGATGCTGGTGCTGCCTGTTCCGGTGAAAGGGATGCTGCAGTCCAGCAGAGTCTGTGGTAAAAGGTGGATCCGTGCAGCGCAGGACAGCAGGAACGTAGTATTATTGATCCTGTGTTCCATGATCGGCAAGGGCTGGGCATCGGTATTCCTATAATGAAAACAGTACAGGATATTTTTTTTACTGTATTTGAAATCGAATCCGTTTAGAGGGGTTGAGATACTTTCGTATTCGAGTTCGAATATCCAACATCCGATACCGTATCCGAATACTTAAATCACATATTTATGATATCGATATCTAATCGTATCCTATCTGACATAGCTTGACTACTATCCATATTCAAATCCGAATCTGAAAAAAAAATATTAGTGTCCGTATTCAATCCGTTTTCATCGTTATCCCTGCCCCGCCGGCCGCCGGCCGCCGGCCGCCGACCCACGTGCTGGCTGCGTGTGTGGCTACATCTGCTCATCAGCAGAAAGGTTGGTTTTGCAGGCTCAGGCAGGGGTTGTCTCGCGCCAAGCAACGGCCGTCACTTCTTTTTGCCACTTTATATATATCCGCATAATAAAAATTCGAACGATGCATGGCAAAATAATAAATTAGAGAGGAAGATAGATAAATATTGATATCATAACATGGTAGCGGTGCTAAAAAAAATTGCTGTTTGGTAAAATAAAATATCAAGGTGAGAGGAGGAGTGGTGAGAGGAGTACTACTTCTAGTAGATGGGAAAAAACAAGGGACTAGTATATACTCTGTTCAAGAAAGCATCCAACTCCGGCCTTACGGGCCTGCAAAAATAGTTTAGGTTGACCAAATTTCTAATAAATACTATTCACATTTATGATTCTAAATAAATTTATTAAAAAAATATATTTTATAATTAATCTAGTGGTATTTATTTGATATCTTAAATATTGATTTTTTTATCTATAATTAATTAAACTTGAGAAACTAAATTATAGCACTGTGCTAGAATTGTATGTTTTTCTAGACGAAGTGAGTACATATGTATGTATATTACGACCCTATTAGGGGTTGTTTGGTTTCTAAATTCCTGTCACATCGAATGTTTGGACACATGTATAGAGTATTAAATATAGACTAATTACAAAACTAATTGCATAACTTGAACTAATTTGCGAGACGAATCTTTTAAGCCTAATTAGTGCATGATTTAACAACGTGGCGCTACAGTAATGCTACAGTAATCACTTGCTAATGAAAGATTAATTAGACTTAAAAATTCGTCTAGAAAATTAGCCTCCATCTATGTAATTGTTTTGTAATTAATCTATATTTAATGCTTCTTATTAGTATCTAAACATTCGATGTGACATGAGTTTTAGGAGCAACTAGACAAACAAACACCGTCTTAGTATAGTCCAACAACAGCTAACAACTTTTGGCATTTAAACAAGAGAGCCAGCCGTGGTACACCACCGGACGCCCGGATGACTGCAAAATTGCAAATGAAAATAGGAGGATGCTGCAGAACGTGAAACAACAAGAGCAGCAGGCGCCCGTTGTCACGGTCTGTGTGTGTCTCAACTCTCAAGGAGATGGCTGGCAACAGGAGGGCCGGCCAAGGAAGAGGTCAACTCGCATCAGAGCAGAGCTGAAGGGAATGTCGTTAAGCACCTAGGAGTAGTATCGAACGGCCATTTGGCCTGGCTTGTTATCATCTCATCTCTCTCCATCGCCAACATCGGTCTTCCCGACCGAAGAGCGACAGGACAGACACACAGACTGGGAGATCGATAGTAATCTATCGATTTCACTCATCACCTAATAACGCCCTGCTGCCCCGTTCCTCAGGGCTGCTAATCGAATCGTAAGCACGGCCGATCGATTGAGGAAGAAACACAGCAGCTATAATCAATCAATCCTTGAACCGCAATCGCTGGGGGGGATATAAATAATATAATATACCTGGCCGAAGTTGGCGCACTGGGCGGCGATGGCGAGCGGCACGGCGGGGAAGAGCACGGCGAGCTTGGTGCCGAGGAAGACCTCCTGCAGGTTGGCGAGCACGGGGCGGAGCGGCGCGAAGGGCACCTTGCGCACCAGCGACGCGTCCGACTTCTTGCGCAGCGCCGACGCGGACATGTTGTGCGCCGTGCGCGCCGTCAGCGACCGCCCGTGGGGGCCCTGCCGCGCCGCGCGCAGCAAGCCGGCTTCCGACGCGTACTTGCGCATCGTGCTGCCCTGGGTGGAGTCAGGCAGCCGATCCATCCTTGATCCTTCCCAGGCCGATCGAGTCCGGCAGCCGCAGCCGATCCAACCCTCTCCCCTCGCGAGGCTGCCGCCGCTCACAGAGTCACAGGGCTGTGGGAGCGCAGAGGAGGATGGATATATATGGAGGGGAGGCGAGCCACGGAAAGGCAAAAGATGCGAGGAATTATTGATCTATCTATGGTACTAACCAGACTCTAATCCTAATGACAAATTAAAGAAAAGCATGGGTATATATCTGCTGGAGACTGGAGTAGCAGTGCTACGAATTAAGATCAATGCGACATCGAACTAGTATTTGTTTGGGGAGACTGATTGGTTGATGATCGATTGACGAGGTTTGGTGGGTTTGCGAGATGGTAGTAGTAATCAGGAGGGATTATCATGCATGCAAGAGAGAGATGAGATCCTGGCTGCCCCTGCCGGTTCGCTCGCGGTGAGGAAGAGCAGTGAATGCTAAGATCGCCCCAGTCATGATTATTGTTGTGGCCTGCTGGGGACGGGGCGTCATGGTCCAGCGAAGCTTCGCGGAAGCTTCGTCCCTCGTCCGCCCGTCGCCGCTGCCGCGCCGCCGCACGGAACGGTCCTGGTGCGCATGCAGTGCAGCCTGCCTCGTGCCGTTGCCGTCTGGCGGCTAGTACGTACCGCTTTGCTCTCTGGACGTACGCTGGCTGCTTGCGCCACGGCTGTTCCGCTGCCTCGGAATCTCTGACGACGCCGCTCATCCAAAGCAAGGCTCGGGAGGGATCGAGGGACTCGTCATTCGACCGTGCCACGGGGAGAAGGGAGAGCGCGCAGGCCGCAGGGGTTGTTGGTTTGGTTCGTTGTTTCACTTTCACGCTTCGCTGCTGCGGGCGACGTGGCAGCAGCCCACGGCGGCGACCACGACCGCGACGGGCGTCGGGAGCCGGACCGAATCTTTCTTACAGCCGGCCATCAGCCCATCAACCGTCATGCATTGCATGACACTCGCACGTCGCACTCGCACACAAGCCGGGATGTTTGCCGTACGTGCCCTGTACGTACAACTCGCCTGCGTACTTCTTTCATTCATTCGCTGCCGCCGTGGAACCGTATGGTTTGAGGGATGGGAAATGGAGCATGTACATGTGGTTGGGGTTGGTTGGTATATATGCAATACAAGTATATGAGAATTTGGCTTTCGGGCTGCTCAAGCACCCATCCCCGACTGCGACGGACCTCAGTCGCCACCCCCTGACCCCCGTAGCCGAAAACGCGCATGGGACGCGGATACGATCGAGGTGCGTCCATAATTGCCTCCCGACGACCCCACACCCCAAAGATATTACCGAGTCGAAAACAAATTTGTTCACTAAAAATAAAGCTTTTTATCCGAATATTATTTTTCATCTTCAATTGTGTGTGGCAGTGAAGCTGACCAGGCATGATGCTGCAGCGCCATGTAGTACAAGGGACAAGGTTATGTTGAAAAACAAGTTTGAGGACTACGTAATACACACTTCAATAGTCTATGCATGAAATGAGCCCAAAATATATAAAGTCTGATGATGAAAAATGGCCATTTTGATAGTGTTAGGGGAAACCAAGCCTAAAAATAAATTTTAAGGACAGAAACGGTGGTTTTGAATGAAATTGAGTGTCAGACCGTAGTTGAGAGATTAAGGCCCTGTTTGGTAGAAACGTTTTGTATCCAGATCTCTCAGATAATGTTGCGTTTCAGATGGCGTATCAGAATCACTAGACTATTTGATTGCAGAATCACTCTGAAACCACGTTTTCACGGATTCACGTTAATAGGAAGCAAAGTACGAATCAATAGAATCATTTCAAGCAGAAACGTTTCATCTGTATGCTATTCAACGCCGTTTCTTCTAATCCCGCCTTTTATCAGAACCGTTTCGGTCAACCAAACAGTGCTTAAAATAACTATTCCGCTCAACAATACATAGAGTATAAGAACCAAAATAAAGTAACTGCACCTCCTTATCTAAAAAAAAGTAAATGCACCATTATTGCCCAATTCCAGTAAAGAAGCATTCACGGAAAGGGAAAAATCTGCATTGCCGTTTTACTCAAGAATACGGCACGCCATAATCATTTTCTCCTTCTAGTGTTCATTAAAAACCTTGCATGAGCAAATCCAGTGGGAAAAAAGTAGAAGAAAAGAGTACATTGCAGGTGAAAGTTGTGTTGCACCTATTGCCTCATTAAAAACCTTGCATGAGCAAATCCAGTGGAAAAAACTCACCAGGAAAAAAGAGCACAACAGTTCAGGATAGGGTCTTCAGGACCTACTAGTCTTTAGGACCTGTTTGTGATCTTCCAAACCAAATTATGGACTATGGTTTAAAGAGTTTTCTCCTCGGGAACCCTGCAACTCTCTGAGTCACTCATGTCAATTCTACGGAAACATCTATCGAAGCTTCGCAGAGATTTTGTGAATAAAGTTGCTAGATTTTCACAGGACTTAGTTTGTAGGATATTTAGATTCTGGAGCCTGTGAGGAAAAAGAACTTTGGAGCAATAATCCCGTGAGGATAAAAGAACTTTGGAGCAATATGTTTTGTAAGATTGCTTTTCACGCATCCCATATGCAGTTATGCAACACAAGCAGCATTATCTTCATTGATAACGGTGGGGAACTGTTAAAAACTAGGCCACATGACTTTTGGATGTGATCGATCATCTATTTGAGCCAAATACATTCTCGTGTGGCTTCATATAGGGTGATTATCTCTGAGTGGTTGGTTGACGCGGCAACCAAGGTCTGCTTCATAGACCGCCATGAAATGGATGCACCACCATAGAGAAATATGAAACCAGTCTGCGATTTAGCAATATGCGGGTCAGACGTGAAAGGATCAAGATGCCCGAGAGGGGGGGTGTGAATTGGGCTAATTCTAAAATTCTTTGCAATAATTAAACCCTACACTTAGCCCACTTCACCCTTTGTGCCTAGAATGTGATTCTAACGATCTACCGCATAAAAGTTTAGCACCCTAAGTTCCAATCCTACTCTAGCATGGCAATTCTAAGAATGTAAAGATAAGAATTTAATTGCTCAAATGTAAATGCTCAAACTAAAGAGAGGAGAAGGGCCCCGTTTGGCTTACCCCATATTTGGCTTGTTCGGCTTGTTTTTTCAGCCAGAACAGTGTTTTTTCTCACAACAATTCAGCCAGAACAGTGTTTTTCTGCCATTTTCAGCCAAGATTCAGACCAGCGAACGGGGCCAAGGAACGCGGCGATGTTTTGCCGAGGTATCGAAGAGTCGCCACTCTCCACTAGTCCTCGTTGGAGCACCAGTGCAAGGGTGTAGCTCCTCCTTGATCCGTGCAAGGATCAAGTGCTCTCTACGGGCTGATTTTTTGACACTCTGTCGCGGTGAATCGCCCACAACCGCTCACAACTTGAGTTGGGTCATCCACAAGCTTCGCCGAATGACCACCAAACTTTCGATCACCACCAAGCCATCTAGGTGATGGCGATCACCAAGAGTAATAAGCACAAACTCTCACTTGACCACAATAAGCCTAATGAGAAGGGTGGATGCACACTTACTACTCTCCTTGCACTAATGAGGCCTTAATCTTGGATTCTCAAATCTCAATCACCTCACTAGGCTCTTGCTCTCCTAAGCACTCTCAAGGGTGTTTCTCAGCTGATCAAATGGGCAAGAGAGCTCCCTTGGATGAATCGAGGAAGTATTTATACCCCCTCATTCAAAATGAGCCGTTAGGAGGTTGCAGTCAGTGTTCCGCGGGGTGACCGAACGCTCTGGTCAGTTATCTTCGCCATAGAGCCATTAAGTTGTGATCGAACTCTGACCTGTGTCCGGTCAGCACTGACTGGACGCGTCCGGTCACGAAAACTGCTCTCTGGAACCTTATTGATGTTGACCGGACGCTGATGCCTAGAGTTCGGTCACTTTGCTGTTCAGCGTCCGGTCAGTAACTAGAGTAAAGCGCGAAAGCAAAGCAAATGAGCATAACCAAGTGACATGACATATAAATAATTCAAAGTAGGGAGCACACATGTCACATATCATATAAATATCACATATCACATTAATATCACACTCATATGTATATAGTTCAATGCATGAAAGTAAACATGAATGCATAATAGTGTATCACACATAAAAATCCAAAAGTACTAAATCATAAGCTCCTCCAAGATATAGCGCTCCCCCAAGATCTAACATACTCGATCCCTCTCCCCCTTTGGCGTCAAACACCTAAACCTAAGGGCCGGTCGATGGGACAGGAGCAGACGAGTCGAGTGCTGAGGTATGGTGAGCGATCTAAAACTAGGTAGCATCATCCTCTAATCTGGAGCTCTGAGCTGTCTGACCCTCTATCGCTGGAAGTGAAGCTGAAGCAGTCTGGGTTTGCTATGGGGCTAGTGCGGCCTGTGACTCATAAGTAGCACTATAGCAGCTGGCTCTGATGATGCAACAGATAAAGGGAGCGTCTCTATAGTCCTAGTAACTGGAGCGACTATGGTAGGAGTAGGGACTCATAGCTTTAGCGGTGTAGGCTGCCCTGTCAACTCGCTGAAAGTAGCACTAAGGCTCCTAGAAACTGGGGTGTCAATCACAAGTACTGAGGAGCTCTAAGCCGGTGTGAAGCCCATGATAATAGGTGTGAAGGAAGGACTCTAGGCTGGCACTAGAGAAGCAAACCACTAGGACACCTACTCTGTCAGTGAAGCAAACTGTGTAGCTAGGTTGTCCTTGACTCTGGAGCCCACTAGGCTATAAAGCTGGAGTCACTGTAGTGGTGACAGGCTAGCTGAGCTAAGGTGTAAGCTATGGCGGTGCAGACCCAATAGCAGTAATGACATGCTGCATAAAACCAAGTAACTGCTGCTGGATCAGGAGCTACTGCTGTTTGGCCTGCTGCTGTCTCTAGAACTCGTCCTATCTGGCCTAAACCTGTGCTAGGGCTGCTATAGTCTCCTAGGCTTGGCGTGCCTGATCCTGTCTCATCCACTCTAGAATAGCAAGGAGAGCGGGGTCTGTCAGTGGTGGCTGTGTTGGAGCTGAGCTGGAGCCACCGGCCTCACTATTATGTTGTCGAGGAGGCATCTGAGGGATATCCTGGTAGTCATCATCTAAACTATTATTGGGGTCGCTCTCAACCAAACCCTCCTACTGAGCATCTAGCTCCTCCTCCTTTATGCCCCTGATAATCTCATCCTGCTGGGCTATAGACTCTAGCATCTCTAGGCAATGATGCGACTGACTAGGTGTCATTGCTACACTATGGCGGAGCATCTGAGTCATGTTATATAGTGGAAACTCTATGGTAGCTCCTATATACTCGGCCATAGTCTCTAGGAACTTTACTATAACTGCCTTGCAAATCAAGAATGTGATCCAGTGAGCATAAAGTAGCTGTTTGTGGCCTCTAAATCCCTCTACAAGAGTGTCCTCCATCTCTGATAGAATAACATCCCAAATGTCAAACATTGTCTGCTATATCAGAGAGGTCACCAACCATAGCTGAATGCGAGTCAATCCCTCACGATAACCCATCCTAGGGAGCAGGGTCCTCCTCATGATAGCATCAAGCAGCCTCGCTGTAGGAGTAAGATCTCTAGGTGTCCTGCTCGACCCCTCGCCAAAAGGCTCTATGAAGCAATGTCGAACCAAATTAGTAGGAGGCACAAGACCACCGTGAGGGCATCTGGGAGGCTCTGTCTGACCGTAGCAAACCTCGTGAAGGCAGATGGGTGACTCTGGTATCCTTAGAATCTCTCTGACCCTAAAGCTCATCAACCTATAGTCACGGCCTCTGAATGCAAAGTGTATGAACCTGTGCCCTAGGTCAATCCAAAGTATAGCATAGAACTCATGGACCCATGATGGTATATATCAGCCAGTCCATCCAAGTAAGTCTATCAACCCTGGTAGATAAGATAGGTGAGGGTGAATCTGCTCTCCTACTGCTGCAATAGCTGACTCAATGGAGCAAACCCTCTGAGATCTGAATACAACCCCACTGTTAAGATATGCATTATAGAAATCCTCCTGCAGTGGTGTATAGAATTGCTCTGAAGCATGCTCATCCCACCTCAGTAGAAACCAGTCCTCGAACTACACAAACCTAAGCTACTGCATGTACTTGGCTATGGCTGCCCTTAGATCAAGGTGAGTCACTAGAGGTGGATCCTGTGGTCTGGGAGGCAGACGAGAACCCATTCGCTGTGTCTCTAGCCTCGGTGTCACCTAAGCATGAGTACGACTAGAGCGTCGTAACTATGGCTGAGGTGCCTACTCTGTCTCCTGAGCCTACTCTGCCTCCTGTGTCTGCTCTGCCTACTAGATGCCCTTTGACTGCTCTGCTGGCTGTGTCTGCTGCTATGGCTCCCCCTGAGGCTGACTCTCATCTAAAGCGACATGCTGTCCTTCAAGCATGACAGTCCTAGCTGGACTACTATGACGACGCTCAACCTGCTCGACTACGACCCTCTGAGCTGGTGAAAGCTGGTCTATAATGCGAACACCACTCTGATCTCCTCCTCTCTCTACATGCTCTACAATGGCTGCAACTGCTGCTGCTCTCTTAGTATTAGCATCTACAAATTTACACTTCTTTGTCGTAAGCTTCTTCACCTTGCCTTTCACCTCAGCAAACAAGCGAGGCGGATGCCTCGGATCCTCATCACCTAGACCACCTCTAGCGTTCTTGACACGTGCCATTACTAGAGCTAAAAGGAACTACTGCCACTAACAAGAACCAACTGCCAACTGTCACTTCTGAGGCTTGGCCTCGATCTGTACTCATGAGCTTGGCCCCTGAGTTCACTGACCACTGCCAAAGGAACCTCACAAATACCGACTCGCTGCACAATAGAAAAGATTGGATATATGAATAATTACAATATACATCTAGAGATACAAAACCCTAAGAAGCAAGCAATAGATACAAAATTAGAGGCGATGGCTTGCTACCTGATGAACCGGTGAACCAAAGAGTAGAGGAATGAATCACAGGGGAACCATCGGGTCGGCGATCAAATGTCTAGGGTTAGGGTTCGAAGTAGTGTGGTGGCTAAGGAATGTGGTGGAGATGTGTGGCTATGATGCTGGCGTAGTGGCGCTAGGGCACGACAGTGGATCATGATGGTGGTGGCTTGGGCGTGGGAACGTGCGGTGGCTCAGGAACGGCATGGGCATGGGAGTGTGCGGCGGCTCGGGAGCGGCGCAGGCACGAGAGCATGTGGCGGTGTGGGAGTTACGCGAGCGCGGTGGAGCAATGTTGCATGGCTAGGGCACGGGGGCGAGGCAAGCTCGAGCGGTGGAGGCGCAGTGGTGAAATCAGTGTGGGTGGTTGCTAGATTAGGTCAGCGGCACGGTTATATGGTGGCCCCCCGACGTGATGGATAAGAAAAGGAGAAAGAGTTCGAGACCCACATGATTTCTACTAACCGGACGCTTCGGTGACAACGACCAGATGCTGCCACCCGGAATCCGATCGACAACAAAGTGGTCCAAAACCTCCAAAGTCGCAACCGGACGCGTCTGGATGTCCTTGATCGGACGTAGCCAAAGTCCAGTCAATCCTGTATGCACCTTCTTTGCTAGACCAGACGTAGGACCACCATTTGACTGGACATAGGGAGAACACTATTTTAGTGTCTGGTCACTCCTTTGTGCTTTTATTCACCTCCTGTAAACTGACCGGACACTGGAACCCTAGAGTCCGGTGCCGTGCCCGATTGCTCTTTTTCATCAAATCTTCAATGTTCCTTCACGCTGCCTGTTCCCAATCAAGTCCCAACTTTAATAAGACCAAAATAAACACCAATTGGGACTGATGTGAGTGACCTCTCTCAAACCCTCAATTTTAAAAAAAATATTTTGCCTTAGGCTATACTTCTTTTTAAGAAAATAGGCAATAAAAGGGTAATCGAAAGGAAACGACAAAACAACACACATGCATATGCAATGCAATACTTGAAAGTAATTCTAGTTGCTTGTCAAGTTTGATCCAAGGTTAAGCTTCTTCACACGCTTTCCGGTGGTTATCTTAACTATGTTAGACAAGCCCTAAATGCATTACCAAAAATTAAACATATTGTATATTACAATGCAATGCAATGCAAGGGACAACACAAGCTCATTTTCTAGTGAAGTTACTAAAATCAAGCACATTGAACTCATTCCTCAACTGATAAAATGTTGCCTCATCTAGCAGTTTAGTGATGATATCCACCAATTGATCCTCAGTCATTACACCTTCTAGTGATATATCATTTTTAGTCACATGATCTCTAAAAAAGTGATGGCGGATATCTATGTACTTGGTGCAAGAGTGTTGAACCAGATTATTAGCAAGCTTTACCACACTCTCATTGTCACACAAAAGTGGTACCTTTTCTAGAACTACACCATAGTCTAGCAAGGTTTGCTTCATGTAAAGTATTTGTGCACAACAAGCACCCGCGACAATATATTCTGCTTTGGCAGTGGATAGAGCCACACTATTTTGCTTCTTGGAGGACCAAGACACAAGTGATCTACCAAGCAAATGGCACCCTCTGGATGTGCTTTTCCTATCAACTTTGCAACCAACATAATCCAAATCGGAATAGCCAACTAATTAAAATCTAGCTTCTTTGGGATACCAAAGACCAATGCTTGGTGTGTGCTTAAGGTACCTAGGGATTCTTTTAATGGCTATCAAATGAGCTTCCTTAGGATTAGCTTGAAATCTAGCACGCATACACACACTAAACATGATGTCAGGCCTAGATGCGGTTAAATATAACAAGCTACCAATCATAGAGCGGTAGAGAGTTTGATCAACCATTTTATCTCCCTCATCTAGGTTGAGATGTCCATTAGATGGCATTGGTGTCTTGATTGGCTTATATTCATCCATATTGAACCTCTTGAGAAGATCCTTGGTATACTTTTCTTGAGAGATGAAAATCCCTTCTCTCATTTGATGAGGACATCACTACTTCATCGCATACAAGCCAAGTAGAGGAGGAGGTCCAGCATGGGCTTCCAATTCATCTTTTTCATGGTGGAAGCCGAGTCCAACTCAAGTTCGAGTCTGGTTTGGGCTCCAGGACCAGTCTGCCTTAAACTGGTCACCCAGGACGCATCCGGACTCTGTTTTTGATGATCCACATATGGATGGAAAGCTAATTGGATAAGGAAACCAACCCAATTGGTTTCACATCAAAAGACCTTCGTAATCAACGGGAATCATCGAAACAAGTCAGCATCCAGAATCTATCAGGGTGCTGCGACACCGTCTTTTGGTCCGTTGGACCGTGTATCGTGTTTGGGCCCATTAGGGGCCGCGTCCAGGGGGGTGACGCCCAAGACTCTATAAATACCAGCCATCGCTCTCCTTAGGGTTTGGGTTTTGTTTAGTTCTTGATTTTCTCATGAAACAGACATCGTTTTGCTGCAACTGTCGCCGCCAAGGCCGCTTGCTGTTAACTAGGGCCCCTGTTCTTGATCTTGTTCGCCTATGGCGATTAGTCCTTTCGAATAAAGACTTGAACCCCTTCTCGTTATCATAAGCCTCATATTTATTTGTAATTTCAGATTGTGTTTATCTCGTTCTTGCTTGTGTTCTCGATTCGCTTGTAGGAAAGCCTTCTTGGCGAGGTCAATCGCGTTCGCGTGGTTGATAAACAACGGAGCAGTGGTGTAATGGTTGTGGGGGTCCAAATCAATCTTAGTTTGAAGCCTAGATCGTGAACATCGAGTCTCCACCAATTGACGCTATCATACCTTTCAGAAGATCGGGCCTTGTCTACATCATCATTTGCTTGACTTGAAAACCAAGAAAGAATGTAAGCTCTCCAATCATTGACATCTCGAACTCCTTCGACATTAATTCACCAAACTTTTTGCAATAATCTTCATTTGATGATCCAAAGATGATATCATCAACATATACTTGACAAATGAAGATTTCTCCATCAAGCTTCTTGGTGAATAGTGTGGTGTCGACCTTCCCAATGGTGAAGCCCTTCTCAATGAGGAAATCCCGAAGACATTCATACCAAGCTCTTGGGGCTTGGTTAAGCCCATATAGCGCCTTGGACAACCTATAAACATGATTAGGATATCTAGGTTCTTCAAACCTGTGAGGTTGATCAACATAGACTAGTTCATTTATGAAGCCATTTAAAAATACACTTTTAACATCCATTTGATATAATTTCATTTCATGATGTGATGCATATGCAAGGAGGATACGAATGGCTTCAAGTCTTGCAATTGGTGCAAAGGTCTCTCCTAAATCCAATCCTTCAACTTGAGAGAACCTCTTTGCAACTAGTCTTGCCTTGTTCCTCACTACAATGCCTTGATCATCTTGCTTGTTGCGAAACACCCACTTTGTTCCAATGACTCTTGCACCTTGTGGTCGCTCCTCAAGAGTCCAAACTTCATTGCGAGTGAAGTTGTTCAACTCTTCATGCATGGAATTTATCCAATCTGAATCTTGAAGAGCTTCTTCTATATTTTTAGGTTCAATACAAGAGACAAAAGAGTGATGTTTAATGAATGAAGCATGTTTTTGAGATCGAGTCATTACACCCTTTGAAGGACTCCCTATGATGAGATCTTGTGGATGAGCTTGTAGTAGAGATGAATTTCTTCTATCAACCACTTGAGGCGGAGGTTGTGGAGTATCAACATCTTGTGCTTATGCCACCATTTGATCATAGGAGACATGAGTATCTTCATTTTCTACTCTCCCATCTTTATCACCATCTTGCGGCACATTTGATGAAGAAGGTGGATCAATCACTTGTATATCATCTTCATCATCTTTAGGCTTGATGTCTCCAACCAGAATGTTCTTCATAGCCTCCCTCAATGGTTCATCACCTACATCATGAAGATTCTTATATGCTCCTTGGGAGCCGTTAGATTCATCAAATTCCACATCATATGTTTCTTCAACCAAGCCGGTGGCATGATTAAATACTCGATATGCTTTGGACTTTGATGAGTGACCAACGAGAAAGCCAATATTGAAATGTATTTGAAACTTCCCTAGGTGTTGCCGCTTCTTGTAGATGTAGCATTTGTAACCAAACACCTGGAAGAATGAGACGTTCGGCTTCTTCCTATTGAGCAACTCATAAGGTGTCTTGCCAAGAAACTTTTGAAGGAATAGACGGTTGGATGCATAACAAGCGGTGTTGATAGCTTTCGCCCATAGAGCTTTGGGTGTATTGTACTCATCAAGCATTGTTCTTGCAAGTGTTATAAGTGTCCGGTTCTTTCTCTCAACTACACCATTTTGTTGAGGAGTGTATGTGGTGGAGACCTCATGCTTGAATTCAACTTCATCACAATAGGCTTCAATGTTTGTGTTGTTAAACTCTTTTCCATTATCACTTCTAATCTTCTTGAGCTTCACTTCAAACTCATTTTATGCTATCTTGGCAAACTTCTTGAAACATGATGCAACTTCGGTCTTGTCATGAAGGAAGAACACCCTATGTATATCTAGAGTAGTCATCAACAATCACAAGACAATAAAGATTTCCTCCCAAACTCTTATAAGTTGTTGGTCCAAATAAGTCCATGTGAAGAGCTCTAGCACTCTTGTTGTTGACATGAAAGCTTTTGTATGATGAGTGTTTGCAACTTGTTTGCCGACTTGACATGCACTACAAAGCTTGTTCTTCTCAAATTTCACATCCTTCAACCCTCTCACCAATTCATTCTTCATAAGCTTCTTGAGTGAGCTCATCCCAACATGAGCAAGTCTTCTATGCCATAGCCACCCAAGTGATATTTTGGTGAATAGGCATGTCTTCAAGTTAGCATCTTTAGAGCTAAAATCCACTAGATATATGTTGTTGTATCTAAATCCCTTGAATATAACTTGATCATCATCTTTCTTAGATACAACCACTTCCTTCTCGGTAAACAAGCATTGAAAGCCAAGATCACACAATTGTCCAACGGATAGCAAATTGAAACTCAAAAAAGCAACACATAGCACATTTGAGATTGAATGATCATTGGATATTGCCACTTTGCCTAATCCTTTCACTTTGCCCTTTGAATTATCACCAAATATAATTCTTTCTTGACCATCAACTTCTTCATCTAGTGAGGTGAACATATGAGGATCACCGGTCATATGTTGAGTGCAACCACTATCAATTACCCAATAACTTCCACTGGTCTTGTAGTTCACCTACACACAAGAGATTAAGCTTGTTTAGGGACCAAAGCTTGTTGAGGGCCCTTGACTTTCTCAACAAGTGACTTTGCAACCCAAATTTTCTTAGGTCTATTCTTGTTGGGAGGTCCTAAGAACGTGACTTTCATTTTACCACTAGAATCCTTTCTAAGCATGTAATGAGCATTGAAAGCAAAAGGTCTAGCATGCTTGGGCAAGGGCTGTGGTGGTGGAGTTTGACACTCATGGGCAAAGTGACCTTCTTGTCCACACTCAAAACACCTCTTTGGCTTTGGCTTTGACTTGTATTGTTGTTGGTGTTGAGCTTGAGCTTTCTTCTCTTGATGTGCCAAGTATCCAATTCCACTTCTATCCATCTTCATGATGGTGTTCATGAGTAGCTCACTTTGAAGATATTGACCTCTTGTAAACTTGCTCAAGCCGGTCTTAAGATGGTTTTTTTCTAACTTGAGCTTCTTGTTCTCTTCTTTGAGCTCATCATGATTTTTCTCCTTCTTGAGTCTCTTGTTCTCTTCTTTGAGCATCTCATTCTCAAGAGCTAGATCACTATCATGGTCAAGGTTCTCTATCACAATGGTGTTGTTGGTTGATAGCTTTTTAAGATCTTTCTTAAGCTTCTCATTCTTATTCTTGATCTTGACATATTCATCATAGTTATCGGGCTCAACCACTTGCTTGCCTTTGCTACTAGAACCTTGCTCAATGCTCTCAATAATCAAATCATCACATGATGTAGCTATATCAATCTTAACAACATCGTTAGTAGCACCATGTGGCTCATTGGATAAAAACTCATGAGAGATAACAAGATTATCATGATTGATCTTGAGATTTGTATATTCATCTTTTAGCATATTGTAGCTAGTGATGAGCTCATTATGTATCCCCTCAAGTTTATCATGTTTTTCTTTAAGCTCTTTCTTAGAAGATTTGAGCTCCTTAAGTTTGGATGACATAGCATCATTTGCTTCTCTAAGCTCAACACTAGCCTTTTCCGCTATATCACATTTAGCTAAAAGAGAGTCATTCTTAAGTTCTAGCTTTTCATTCTTAGCTCTTGACTTTCTAATGATCTTAGTGTATTGATTTAGCAATTTAACAATATCATCATATGAAGGTGATTCAAATTCGTCATCATCACTATCACTATCATCATTGCTAGCATGTTCATCACCACTACTTTCATCATCATTTGATACCTTTTGTTCACCCTTGGCCATAAGGCATAGGTGTGTAGAGGATGATGGCGGTGGTGTTGGTGAAGATGATGAGGAGTCAATCACAATAGCGGCCACCTTCTCATTCTCATTATCATCATCAGATGAGCAACTTGATGAATCAATTTCCATGAGCCAATCACCGACAATGTATGCCTTGCCATTCTTCTTCTTCTTCTTGTGGAAATCCTTCTTCTTGCCATCCTTCTTCTTGTATGGCTTGTTTTTCTTCTTCTCATTTTCATCTTCATTACTTGAGTCATCTTTCTTGCCCTTGTACTTCTTCTCGTATTTGTATTTCTTTGGCTTAGGGCATTGATGAGCTAGATGACCAAGTTCTCCACAATTATAGCAATCCATCTCGAAGATTGGCTTCCTTCTATTGCTAGTGAAGAACTTCTTTTTCTTGCCATCAAACTTGATACCGTTCTTGTTGAGCTTCTTTAGCATCTTGGCGGTTCTTCTCACCATAAGAGCAAGATTTGCATTATCAATCTCATCATCACTTGAGCTCTCATACTCAATTCTTGCTTTGCCCTTCTCTTGGCTAGCCTTGAATGCCAAGTCTTTGTCTTTCTTATTGGTAGAAGAAGAGCCATCTTGTGGTGTGATGTGCATATACATCTCATGAGCATTGATCTTTCCCAAGATTTGAGTTGGTGTAGTGGTGGAAAGATCACCTTGATGAAGCACGGTCATAATGTGTCCATATTTGTCAATGGGGAGGACACTTAAGATCTTTCTTACAACATTGGATGGTTGCATTTGTGTAAATCCAAGCCCATTGACTTCCTCTACAAGAATATTTAAGCGTCAGTACATTTCATTTGCACTTTCTTTAGGAAACATCTCGAAAGAATTAAGCTTTTTCATGACAAGATGATAGCGTTCCTCACGCTCGCTCTTTGCTCCCTCATGGAGCGCACAAATGTCTGACCATAGTGCATGTGCGTCCTTGTGGTTCCGCACATGGTTAAACACATCTTTGCAAAGGCCTCTAAAGAGGGTGTTTCTAGCCTTTGCATTTCATTTCTCATAATTGACGTCATCGCCTTGAAGATGTGTGGGATCCTTAGGTTTTGGGAAGCCTTGAGAGGCGGCTCTAAGAATTCCAACATCTAGAGCTTTTAAATAAGCCTCCATGCGGATTTTCCAATAAGAAAAATCATCTTCCTCAAAGATAGGAGGAGGTCCATCCCCATGGGACATCTTTCTCTAGACAGTTAAGCCTAAATACGTGAGCACGAGGCTCTGATACCAATTGAAAGGATCAAGATGCCTAAGAGGGGGGGGGGGTGAATTGGGCTAATTCTAGAATTCTTTGTAATAATTAAACCCTATACTTAGCCCACTTCACCCCTTGTGCCTAGAATGTGATTCTAATGATCTACCGCACAAAAGTTTAGCACCCTAAGTTCTAATCCTACTCTAGCATGGAAATTCTAAGAATGTAAAGACAAGAATTGATTTGCTCAAATGTAAATGCTCAAAGTAAAGAAAGGAGAAGGAACACGGTGATGTTTTACCGAGGTATCGAAGAGCCACCAGTCCCCACTAGTCCTCGTTAGATCACCCGCGCAAGGGTGTAGCTCCTCCTTGATCCGCGCAAGGATCAAGTGCTCTCTATGGGCTGATTCTTCGACACTCCATCGCAATAAATTGCCCACAACCACTCACAACTTGAGTTGGGTCATCCACAAGCTCCATCGGATGATCACCAAACTCCCGATCACCACCAAGCCGTCTAGGTGATGGCGATCACCAAGAGTAACAAGCACATACTCTCACTTGACCACAACAAGCCTAATGAGAAGGGTGGATGCACACTTGCTACCCTCCTTGCACTAATGAGGCCTTAATCTTGGATTCTCAAATCTCAATCACCTCACTAGACTCTTGCTCTCCTAAGCAATCTCAAGGGTGTTTCTCAGCTGATCAAATGAGCAAGAGAGCTCCCTTGGATGAATAGAGGAAGTATTTATACCCCCTCATTCAAAACAAACCATTAGGAGGTTGCGTCAGTGTTCTGCGGGGTGACTAGATGCTCCGATCAAGGTGACTAGACGCTCCAGTCAGTTATCCCTGCCATAGAGCCATTAAGTTGTGACCGGACTCTAACCTACGTCCGGTCAGCACTGACCGGACACGTCTAGTCATGAAAACTACTCTTTGGAACCTTACTGATATTGACCGAACGCTGGTGCCAAGAGTCTGGTCACTTTGCTATTCAGCATCTGGTCTATAACCGGAACCTGACCATCATCTAGTCAGCACTGACCGAACGCATCCGATCAGGATTCTCCCTCTCTAGAACCTTACTAGAGTTGACCGGACTCTGGCACCCAACGTCCAGTCACTTTTGACTCAGCGTCCGGTCACAACCAGATGACTTCTCCTTGATCAAATGAACTGACTGCACTCTACTGCCAGCGTTCGGTTACAACCGAACCAACATTCGATCAACATTTGACCCTCCATTCACTTCCAACTCAAAATCATATGTAAAGGAAGTTTGCTCAAATTGATCTTTGGGCTACTCCTGAGCTACCTAGTGCTAGATTTGACACGTGTGCACCACACCTAACCCACTAGACTCACCTAGGTCAAGATACTAGTCCATACCCCCCTTAATAGTATGGCCAAAGGAAAAACAAAGTCCTAAACTACTCTAAGTGTCTCTTCAACACCAAACAACACTTAGAACTAGTCTATCCTTAACCTTGTCGTCCATCCTTTGAAAACCAAAACGATTTCCATCGTAGGGGCACTACAACCATGATTGCCCAATCAATTGCCATTACCATGACCTAACTTAATTGCCTCTGCAAAAACACACGTTAGTTATAGTAATCTCATATTGTAATTAATCACCGAAACCCAACTAGAGGCCTAGATGCTTTCAAGACATATAGCTAGCATCCACATATCCCACCATGGTTGGGACTTGGTTCTTTGGAAACCATAGACCAAGGTCTTGAGTACCTTGTAGATACATGAGGATGGTCTTGACGCCAACCCAATGTCTTCTTGTTGGGGCAGCATTATACCTTGTCAACAAATTTACTACGAACAAAATAGCAGGCCTTGTATAGTTCACTAGGTACATTAGTGCTCCAATGGAACTCAAGTAGGGAACTTTAGGTCCCAATACTTCCTCGTCATCATCCTTGGGTCTAAATGGGTCCTTATCCACTTCCATGAATCGAACCACCATGTGTAGTATATTTTTACATATGCTTTTATACATGCATGCTCATATTATTTGGACTACTAAATAAGTACTATTGATTTTTTTAATTCTCACATTTTAGGTGTCGGTGTTTAATGATCGACAACCATGTTATGGGGCTATCCGGAACGAGGATTGGTGGGCTTAGGCATAAGCTAAACTTGATGGTGAACGTGAAACAATGATTTATACTAGTTCAGGCCGCACAATAGTGTAATACCCTATGTCCAGTGTGGCATGTTGCCTTGCGTTGGATTGTTGTGTATGATGTTACAAGGGGGTGCCCCTACCACTCTTTATATAGTTTAGAGGGTAGGCGCATAAGTCTAGTCCTAGTCGGTTACAACAGAAGAGTTCTAATCCTATTACAAAAATAGACTTTCCTATAATCCGACTAGGTCGGTCCTTCTTGTCTTGGATAGCACACCACCTTGTCTCGTGCTTTCAAGCAGACTATGGGCCGGCCCATCTCCTTACTAGGTAGTCGACCCTATGGGGAACCCTAAGGGTCTTGGTCCATCAATGGGATATACTTCGACAAGCCGATTTAGTCATGCTATCTATATCCATTATCACTTGGGCATGATGGCTCACCCAAGAATGACACAACCACTGCCAGGCCCACCTAAATTGTTCATGCAATCAAACCAACATCGCTGACCATGATCACTAAAGCAAGCCACCGTCGGGCTTACCCAAGTTGGACACATCACCATCGATAATGTCACCGACCACGATCCCTCAAGTTTGCCGCCGCTAGGGGCTCAGCCGAGTCAGTCATTGTTGCTCCTGATGAAATCACCTGGTTCGTTTGCTCAGGCATGTAACGCCATGATCCACCTAAGTTGGTCCAACCACTACACCTATTGGGTGCACTCGCCGCATGCTCAAGGAATAGAAAAGGAAAATGGTTAATCCTTGAACCGATTTTCTGAATCACCTAGAGGTTTTGGGGCTAGACCTACTAGGTCTACTCAGGCAAACCTGGTGAACTACAACTTTATAGAAAGCACTCGGGCTTGACAACATAAAGCAATGGGAACACTCAAATCTAGAAAGCACTCACATTTGTACTTCAACTATGGCTAAATTTCCACTCGATTCTCTAATCACATGGAGGCTCGAGGGCTACTACCGGTTACATGGGCCTTAGGTACCTTATCGAGACTAAAATTGACACCTATTGGTGGTCCTTAACTCACACTTTTAACCGCCAACACTGGCATAAAATTCACTCAAATGAACACCAAACTTAGTGATAGGGTTTATAACTAACGAATTCCATGAGTTTTGGTGTTTATTCATTTGCAGGAGGGCATTTGTGGAAATACACACAAAAAGGCTAAAAATGTGCAAGGGAACAAAGCACAAATACCATTCTACACATGCCTAAAGGACAGAGGCCCACAACCAGGCAAAACAGGGCCCAAACAAGAGGAAAATAAGGCTAAACCCAAATAAAATCACTTCATCTTTGTTGGGCACCCACATGGACCCACTCAAGAGGTCAAAAGGAGTCAACCCACTGAAGATGGAGCCCAAAGGCCCTAGTGGAGGTGTGGTCGCACCCCTAGTGGCCCCGTTCGGGCCCAAACTTCACGGGTCACCTCTTACCACCTTCCCATGGTCAATCTAGGTGGGGATGTCAGCATAATCAATGTTGAGGAGGTGATTTGCACCTTCCTTGAGGGGATGAGGCAATTTCTAAATGACCCCTCCTCTCCACCTATAAAAAGGAAGCCTCTCCCCTCCTCATTCAACAACACACACAAGAGAAGAGCTACACCTTTGAGAATAAGTAGAGCATCATTCCAATGGGCTTAGGCCCAAGCTAGCTATCTAGAGCAAGTAGTTGGAGAGATGTGACGGGAAGATCGGGGAAGTGTTGGACTTGTTGGTGCCTCCCCAAACTTGTACCTCAATGAATACCTACTCTTGTACCTTGATGAAATATTTCGCTAAGTAAGTGTTCGTGGTTCTTACAGTATAAAGTCTTTTGAATAGTTCACCACTACTCTTACTTGTTTGTGGATTTGTCGTCCGTCCCCATGGTGGATACTCTAGTAGACGGCTCTCTATAAAGACGGATCACCCTATACAACTCTAGAGTAGTAGATGATAGCGTAGACGTTGTGTCTTGGCTAGAGGCTACCTTCGTTTGCTCGTATCCTCCGGTTGAGGGGTAGGCGGTAGGTAGTGATAGCCCTATCTGTGCTTCGTAATCCCCCACATTCGGATATGGCATAGAGCTATAGACCAGCATCGACTGGCAGGCTAGTTGCAATCTAGTGCCTGAAGTAAACAAGTAATAGTAGGGTTTATCTACCATTAGACTCTATACCATAGGAATCCTCTCTACCTTCTACCAACTCTACCCTTGTGTTGTCCTTGGACAAACTAGCTAGAAGATTTACCTCCATTCCCTGTGCAAAATACGATACCCTGAATACTTTCAGGTGAAATGCTACAATGGTAATTCCATGCACTTGCAGATTATTTCTGTAGGCGTTAAGAAATACCAATAAGCATTTCTGGTGCCATTGTCGGGGAATGGTTGCTATTTTCTTCGAACCTAGTTCGTCCTCGTATCTGTATCTTTTATTTCTATAAAAACAAAATATTTTTTTTATCTTTTTGTCACCTTAAAGCCAACTTCAAATTCAAATCTGTCTGCTTCAAAGGGGGAGTTCCTTGAGCCACCTTCTTCAAAATCAACCCTGTCATCTAGTTGTGAACTCCACCATAGCTTGATCGCCATGGTTCGGGCACAACTCTTCTCAAGGCTTGATCACGAAAACCCTTGCCAACACTTTCAAGAATTCGAGAAAATGTGTTTGTGCCTGAGCATCTCAAGCATGACACAAGAAATGCTAAGGTGGAAATTGTTTTCCTTCTCTCTCACATGGAAGGCGAAGCAATGGTACACTTTTTCCATAGAAAGTACGAATGAGGCTTAGGATGAACTTAAAGACAAGTTTTGTCTTGTATTTTCCCCATGTCCTGTATCGGCTCTCTACCAAGGGCAATCCTCAACTTCAGTAGCACAAGAAGGAGCCTATAGGTGCAGTCTAGGCCCGGTTCTCAATGTTAATACATGCCAGCCCAGACTTGTCTTTACCCAATAGCATATTGCTACGACTCTTTTATTTCGGTATTGACATAGATGCTTGAAAGTATCTAGGTCCCTAGTTGGGTTTTGGTGATTAATGATAATACGTGATTACTATGACTAACGTGTGTTTTGCAGAGACAATTAAGTTAGGTCATGGTAATGGTAATTGATTAGGCAATCATGGTTGTCATGCCCCTGCGATGGAAATCGTTTCGGTTTTCAAAGGATGGATGACAAGGTTAAGGATGGACTAGTTCTAAGTGTCGTGTGGTGTTGAAAAGACACTTAGAGTAGTTTAGAACTTTGTTTTTCCTTTGGCCATACTATTAAGGGGGGTATGAACTAGTAGCTTGACCTAGGTGAGTCTAGTGGGTTAGGTGTGGTGCACACTTATCAAAACTAGCACTAGGTAGCTCCAAAGTAGCCCTAAGATCAATTGGAGCGAACTTTATTCATGTATGATTTTGGTTTGGAAGTGAATGGAGGATCAAATGTTGACCGGACGCTGGCAGTAGTGTCTGGTCAGTTCATTTGATTAAGCTGAAGGCATCTAGATGCGACCGGACGCTGAGTGAATAGTGACTAGACACTGGGTGCTAGAGTTCGGTTAACTCCAGTAAGGTACCAGAGAGGGAGAATCCTGATCAGATGCGTCCGGTTAGTGCTGACCGAATGCTGGTCAGGTTTCGGTTACTGATCGGATGCTGAACAGCGAAGCGGCCGGACTCTGGGCTCCAGTGTCCGGTTGTTGACACCAAAATTTAGTAAGCTTAGTCCGAAAGGGAAAAATTGGGCCGATGGCGTAGAAACAAGAAAGTTTCCTAAATAGGAGATATTTCATGGCCGAGATAGTTGACCTGTTGCAGTGCTTTGGCACCCACACAGGATCAATTCAGAAATCAGATGCGAGGAAATTGAGTTGCCAATGCTCAAGAAGGAAATTAATTATTATATTTTTAGGATGTTGTCACTCAAGAAGGAAATTAATTATTATATTTTTGGGATGTTGTCACGTAACGTGCACAAGGCAAAGTTCAGATAATACACTACTACAAAAACGAATTTGCGCAGCGTCACCAAAATAGCCTCCATGGCCTACGCAAATTTGTTTTTGTAGTAGTGTATTATCTGAACTTTGCCTTGTGCACGTTACGTGACAACATCCCAAAAATATAATAATTAATTTCCTTCTTGAGTGACAACATCCCAAAAATATAATAATTAATTTCCTTCTTGAGCATTGGCAACTCAATTTCCTCGCATCTGATTTCTGAATTGATCCTGTGTGGGTGCCAAAGCACTGCAACAGGTCAACTATCTCGGCCATGAAATATCTCCTATTTAGGAAACTTTCTTGTTTCTACGCCATCGGCCCACTTTTTCCCTTCCGGACTAAGCTTACTAAATTTTGGTGTCAACAACCGGACACTGGAGCCCAGAGTCCGGCCGCTTTGCCCGCTGCGATTAATGCCCATGATTTACCGAGGCGGGCCTTTTTTATTTACCGAGGCGGACGTTTTTGTCCGCCACGGTAAATAGATTTACCGTGGCGGGCGTCTTAAGATGTCCGTCATGAAAAATACCCTATTTTCCGCGGCGGACGTCTTAAGGTGCCCGCCACGGTAAATCGATTTACCGTGGCGGGCATTTTATAAGGCCCGCCACAGTAAATACTGCCCGATCCAGAGCCCAGATACGATCCAATTCTGAGGTCGCGTATATATACAAGAGCCTAGGGTTTCACTGTGAGTCCTCAGCGCCGCACCACACTTCTCTCCCTCGCCCCTGCCCTACCCCTCCTCTCTCGCGCCGCACAAATCTCTCTCCCCTGCCCTACACTCCTCCCGGCGGATCTCCTCCCTCCGCTCCTCTCTCCCCGGCGATGCGCCCCCTCCCCTCCTCTCCCTGGCGGCACTCGGCTCGGCGAGGCTGGGCGGCGGCGAGGTGCGCTCGCGGCGCTCGGCTCGGCAAGGCGCGCGCGGCGGCGCTCGGTGAGGCGAGGCGAGGCAGGGAGGCAGCGAGGCGCGCTCGACTCGGCGAGGCGCGCGCGGCGGTGCTCGGCGAGGTGAGGCGAGGCAGGGCGGCGGCGAGGCGCGCTCGGCGAGGCCCGCGCGGCGGCATCTACGGTGGATCCAGGGCGCCCGGTATGTCTCTCCCTCTCTCTCCCACCCTCTCTCTCCTCTCAGTCCTCCCTCATCTCTCTCTCTCTCTCATAGGCGAGGTGCTGCGCGGCGCAGGGACGGGCACACGGCGGCGGATCCAGGCGGCCGCGTCGACTCCCTACGACGTGGATCCACACGACAGCGGATCCAGGGTGGATGCATGGATCCAGGCCGGCCGCGTCGACTCCCTACTCCCGTGACGTGGATCCACATGGCGGCAGCATGGATCCATGGCAAGACGGCCCCAACCGGCGGCGTCGGCGCAGATCCGGCGGCGGATCCGGCGAGGAGGAGACCCCGGCGGTGGATCCAGCGAGGTGCGGTGGCTCCAGTATTGGGCTGGGACGGGCTCATCGATGGGCTCGAGAATGGGCTCGCCGGTAGGATCCTGTTTTTTTTTTTGTTTTTTTTAAACGATTAACCGCGGTGGTCATCCTAACGTGCCCGCCGCGGTAAACCGATTAACCGCAGCGGGCAAAGCGGCCCGCCGCGGGAAGGCCACGATTTACCGTGACCTTTCGGCGCTGGCGGACTCGTTTGCCCGCTGCAGGAAAGCTAATCCGCCCGCCGTCAAAAACGTTTCTGTAGTAGTGATAGTTAATACACATTTGCATGCATGCAAGACACAACGTCCGTAAGCAAATTAATTTGGACTCTACGAAGTACATGTCGTGCTTATCAGAAGGCAAAGATGGAGAGAAAGATAACGGAAGAAGACTTGGTCACGAAGAAAAACACGAACGCGAGACCTTGGCCTGTACTACACGGATGACAGCAAAGACGAAAAGGATTGTTTAGTTGAGGCCAATTGCTATACGAGCTGAGAGGCAAATTGGCTTCTATTTGCCAATGGAATCTACGGCTGGCACGTGCACAAGATGATAGTTAATTAAAGAAAGGAGCCGACATTAGGAATTGGAGATTGGTTAGAATGTAACGATTTGGCCTGATCGCATATTTGCATGGTCACGTTTTAGAGGGTGCGCATGGGAGACTCTATGGATGAAAACGGTACGGATATTTATTCGACCGTCCGTTCGACCGAACAAATATGAACCCTTATCTGGATAGTTACTCGGATATCCGTAATTTTTTTCGGATACGGATACTAAAACGGATATCTTAGGCGGATATCAAATACGGATGTAATATCATCGATATCCGGCGGATATCGGATAATCCGGTAAAGTATCGGATATATCCGGATATTTAAAAACGGATATTATCCGGATATTATTCAAACGACCTTGGATGGAGAAATGATCAAAATAAAAATTGTAGATCTCAAAAAGTTATGAAACTTTGTTGTTTACAACTTTTTCGTTTGAAATCATTTAGTGCTTCAAAATTTAAACCGTCCAAACTTTCTCAAATGGAAAACTAGTTTATAGGCGTCAAAATTTAAAAATCACAAATTTAAACCATCCAAACTATCTCAAATGGAAAGTTGACCAAAACAACAATTGTAGATCTTGATGAGTTGAACAAACTTGGTATTCAAAACTTTTCAATTTGAAGTCATTTAGAGTTCATAATATTAGAGTCAAAGTGTTGTTTTTTCATTTGACCAAATTTGACTTGGTCAAACTTGCTCAAATGAGACACTAAATGACCTCAGATGAAAAAACTCTGAATACCAAATTTGATCATATCAGCAAGATCTACAATTGTTACATAGCTCATTTTCCCATTTGAGAAAGTTTTATCAAACACTAGTCACAAATTCTTGAATCTCATATAGACTTTCTCAAACTATGTCACACACTTGTGAAAATTTGAACTATATTTTGTTCAAACTTTCTCAAATGAAAAAATAGCCTATATAAGGATTGTATATCTTGATGAGATGAACAAATTTGGTATTCAAAACTTTTCAATTTGAGACAATCTAGGATTCTGAAAACTAGTTTGTAAACGTCGAAATTTAAAAATCACAAATTTGAACCATCCAAACTATCTCAAATGGAAAGTTGACCAAAACAACAATTGTAGATCTCGATGAGTTGAACAAACTTGGTATTCAAAACAGTTTCAATTTGAAGTCATTTAGAGTTCATAATACTAGAGTCAAAGTGCTGTTTTTTCATTTGACCAAATTTGACTTGGTCAAACTTGCTCAAATGAGACACTAAATGACCTCAGATGAAAAAACTCTGAATACCAAGTTTGATCGTCTCAGCAAAATATACAATTGTTACATAGCTTATTTTCCCATTTGAGAAAGTTTTATCAAACACTAGTCATAAATTCTTAAATCTCATATAGACTTTCTAAAACTATGTCACACACTTGTGAAATTTGAACTACATTTTGTTCAAACTTTCTCAAATGAAAAAATAGCCTATATAAGGATTGTAGATCTTGATGAGCTGAACAAACTTGGTATTCAAAACTTTTTAATTTGAGACAATCTAGGGTTCCGAAAACTAGTTTGTAAACATCGAAATTTAAAAATCACAAATTTGAACCATCCAAACTATCTCAAATGGAAAGTTGACCAAAACAATAATTGTAGATCTTAATGAGTTGAACAAACTTGGTATTCAAAACTTTTTAATTTGAAGTCATTTAGAGTTCATAATACTAGAGTCAAAGTGTTGTTTTTTTATTTGACCAAATTTGACTTGGTCAAACTTGCTCAAATGAGACACTAAATGACCTCAGATGAAAAAGATTTGAATACCAAGTTTGATCGTCTCAGCAAGATATACAATTGTTACATAGCTTATTTTCCCATTTGAGAAAGTTTTATCAAACACTAGTCACAAATTCTTGAATCTCATATAGACTTTCTGAAACTATGTCACACACTTGTAAAATTTGAACTACATTTTGTTCAAACTTTCTCAAATGAAAAAATAGCCTATATAAGGATTGTAGATCTTGATGAGCTGAACAAACTTGGTATTCAAAACTTTTCAATTTGAGACAATCTAGGGTTCCGAAAACTAGTTTGTAAGCATCGAAATTTAAAAAACACAAATTTGAACCATCCAAACTATCTCAAATGGAAAGTTGACCAAAACAACAATTGTATATCTTGATGAGTTGAACAAACTTGGTATTCAAAACTTTTCAATTTGAAGTCATTTAGAGTTCATAATACTAGAGTCAATGTGTTGTTTTTTCATTTGACCAAATTTGACTTGGTCAAACTTGCTCAAATGAGACACTAAATGACCTCAGATGAAAAAACTCTGAATACCAAGTTTGGTTATCTCAGCAAGATCTACAATTGTTACATAGCTCATTTTCCCATTTGAGAAAGTTTTATCAAACACTAGTCACAAATTCTTGAATCTCATACAGACTTTCTAAAACTATGTCACACACTTGTGAAATTTGAACTACATTTTGTTCAAACTTTCTCTAATGAAAAAATGGCCTATATAAGGATTGTAGATCTTGAATCCATGACCATGACTCCATGAGACCCATAAAGCCATGAGCTTGGCTATTTCTACTCATGCCGTGAAGATTGGTGCTTGTATGATGTCTGATGTATGATGTATCTGTATCTTTATCTTATTTGTTGCTTTACTCTTTAGTCTTTCGGCTTAATCTAGATGGATTATGGACTCATAGAGTGGTGTAATGGTTTGCGCACGTATGATATATATATATATGCTGCTTTTACTCAATATCCGAATAGATATTTGTATCCGACCTTCTCCGAATCCGATTCATACCGTATTCGATACTCATTATTCGTATCCGTAACCGAGTCAATCCGTATTCGTATATGTATCCGAACGCTATCCGTGTCCGAATCCGAATCCGAACAGAAATATGAAAACAAATATAATAGGAGTGATATCCGTTCGTATCCGATCCGTTTTCATCCCTAGGAGACTCAGACTCGGTTTAGTCGGCAGGGATATATTGGCCCGTTCGTTTGTCTAAAAAAAGCCAAAACACTGTAGTGACGAGTTATATGTGAGAGAAATACTGTATCGGCTGATTGATGAATAGTGCCACTGTGAGGATGAACCAGCCGGCTGGTCTGGAAACCAGACCAGCGAACGGCTCCATTATTATATAGAATTAGATTATATTTCTATTTTTAGAGTCATACTTGTACACGTCAAAGACAGGCTAACTCGTGTATGTGTATATATACGAGTTCATGGCCTATTGTAAAAAACATCAATCAATCCAAATACAAGTCAATTATTTTTTTCGGCTTTGGCCACCCCTTAGGAGTAGGAGTAGAGTAGATCTCGGCGAGTTCTTCAGCGAGTACGGCTGCATCGATCCGGTCGACCTCCACTGCTTGTCTGTAAGTGCCGTCATGGTTTATACCTCTGTTCGTATGGCTGCATCGATCCGGTCGACCTCCACTGTGGCTCTGGTATAAACTAGTTATCGACTCTTGTTTAATTCAAGTATGGCTTATGTGATTCTGCCTCACACCCCACTGCTTGAATTAGATCAAGGTCAAGTTATCGGCTCTACCTTAGAATGACAGTCTTTGGTAGATTCATTAAGTTACCGATATTGCTTATTGCTTTCATTATTTATCTAATTACAGCAATATCACTTTGCCCGATTGAGATTGATTTAGATCGGTCTTATATCTTATTTGACCCATCGTTTGCTAACCTAAAACTGATCCAATCTACACCTTAAATGATGAGTTATGTTTTATCGGCTGTTTTACATCAATCTTGATCGTGCATAATATACAGTTAAGGCATGTTGTGTCTTGAGTAGATCTATTGGCTAGATAGAACCATTCCATGGCCCGTTATCACGGCTTGTGTGATTCTGCCTCACACCCCACTCTTAGCACCGTAGAGTGGGGATCGATATTTAGTAGATCTATTCCTGGTATGGTATGACTTTAACTGTGCGTTATGCCTAAATCGACTATTTTAGTCGATATCGAGCGCTTACATGAATAGTTCGCATCACGAGACTATTGAAGTAAAGATAGGTCGAAAGATATGTTAGCCCCATGATCTTATTATTGTATTACAGCCTGTATGATTTTGCCTCATGCCCCACTGATATTAGTAATGAGTGAGGGTCGTCGAGTCTATTGTTATTTCTTCGGCCTGCATGATTCTGTCTCATGCCCCACTGGTCATGATGATAGATGAAATCTAACATGTCCATTAGATTTATCTTTATTAAATAGTTAAGTGGTGTTGAATTGTTTCTTTATATAAAAAGGGGTTCCGTTAATTATAATCATTGGCTCAGCACAAACCGATCATTGTTGACATCTTATTGCCATTGATTAATATCTGTTCGATTACTGATATTTATCCTGAATGATAACCGATTCTTCTTACACAACCCCATGAGCTCTAATTGATTTATTCTCATGAATATACTGGAATCGACTATTTAGTTGATCTCCTTTCATATCGGCTCTCATAGCCGCACATTCGAGACTGTTTGGCAACATCGGCAAGTTCCTGCCCCTAATATTTGATGAACTTTCTCTCCTTATCAATTACAGGGTCAAATTGATTGGTACGTCTCGGGAGGAACATGTAGGATCGACCACCCCTGCGTTGAAGCTAGGCAGATCTGATCCATTGAGTGGACCCTTCCTGGCTTGCTGCGTGTGTCCTCGGCACGGGATGAAAATTCTATGTCGACACCGGTCAACACTAGTAACGTTCCAGAGAGTAGTTTTCGTGACCGGACACTGTCCGGTTAGTGTTAATCGAACGTAGGTCAGAGTTCAGTCACAACTTAACGGCTCTATAGCAGGTAGAACTGACTGGAGCGTCCGGTCACCTTGATCGGAGCGTCCAGTCACCCCGCAGAGTGGTGTTTCAACCTCCTAACGGTTTGTTTTGAATGAGATGGTATAAATACTTCCTCTATTCATCCAAGGGAGGTCTCTTGCCCATTTCAATAGCTGAGAAACACCCTTGAGAGTGCTTAGGAGATCAAGAGCCTAGTGAGGTGATTGAGAATTGAGAATCCAAGATTAAGGCCTCATTAGTGTAAGGAGAGTAGCAAGTGTGCATCCACCCTTCTCATTAGGCTTGTTGTGGTCAAGTGAGAGTTTATGCTTGTTACTCTAGGTGATCACCATCACCTAGACGACTTGGTGGTGATCGGGAGTTTGGTGATCATCCGGCAGAGCTTGTGGATAACCCAACTCAAGTTGTGAGTGGTTGTGGGTGATTCATTACGATGGAGTGTCGAAGAATCAACCAGTAGAGAGCACTTGATCCTTACTCGAATCAAAGGGGAGCTACACCCTTGCGTGGGTGCTTCAACAAGGACTAGTGGGGAGTGGCGACTCTCCGATATCTCGACAAAACATCACCATGTTCCTTCTCCTCTCTTTACTTTGAGCATTTACTTTTGAGCAAGTCAATTCTTGTCTCTACATTCTTAGAATTTCCATGCTAGAGTAGGATTGAAACTTAGGGTGCTAAACTTTTGTGCGGTAGATCATTAGAATCACATTGTAGGCACAAGGGGTGAAGTGGGCTAAGTGTAGGGTTTAAATATTTTAAAGAATTTTAGAATTAGCCCAATTCACTCCCTCTTGGGCATCTTGATCCTTCCAATGCTGACCTATGCTTAGACATGACCATAGGAGGTCATTTCATACACAAACCTATGACAAAACAAGTAAATTCCTTGAAAACTTCATAGACAGGCACACTTCTTCTGTCAGAAGAACAAAACCCCTCTAGGTCAAGGTCATATTGAGTGTTGAGGAGTCTTCATTGGTCGAATCCAAACACATACCATCCTTAGATTTGACTCATGATCCCTCACCCGAACCACGAACACCGAAGGAAAAGTTAATTCATCCTTTGGAGTTCCCTATCGAATTCATGGATTATGGCGATACCTCGAAACTCTTAAGGCACAAAAAGTTACACATCCTCTCGAGGAAGTTTCCCCCAAGATACCATCGAAAGAATGGTTAATGAAAGTGAAATGTTCTTCCACAGCAATTCAGATTCTTTCACCTTCCACAACCATACCTTGCTCATTAAGGGGGACTAGTTGTAGAAGCCCTGCACAACCCCACGGTCGACACTAATATCATGCCTGAATTCCTTGCGGAAACTCTTCTAGGAAAAATGCCGCTAGTCTCGATCAACAAGCTCTTCAAAAGTCTCTCAGGACTCATTTTTGAGTATTGTGGGACTGCAAGGGATGTGCCCATCAAAATTGACAAAATCGAGGTTTCCATAGACTTCCATATCTATGCCATCCTTGAATTCGATCTTCTTATAGGCTACCCTCTTGAAAATCTTTCCAAGAAAAACCTTCCCATGGGATCCTTAGTGAAGAATTTGGGAAAATTGCTTCTGCCACTCACCCAGAAAACCCTATGGCAGAGCATTATCCCAACCATAACCTGTTCGAGGAGGTGAAGTTTATATCGCCATTCATTTCACCTAAGCTTTCATGTGAAATAGAACGATCATCACCATCCTCGCTCGAACTCAAATCCCATCCCTCTAGCCATCCAAACGTTGTTCTCGACAATGGTTGAGATTCAATGTTGATCCTACACAAAAACTTTTGTTCCATGGATATTTCTAAAGCAACTCTGGGGATCAAGAATGACCCGATAGTTGAGCATGAAAGCTTCTCTTTTGTAACCCCTCAAGTTTCATGCTCACTTTTGAAGTTCCCAAAGTTGATCTCGCTTAGTTCTACATGCTATCACGAGGACCATAATCATGTCTCTATCCTTGTTTCAAAACTTTTTAGGAGAATGGTTGTGGATGCATATGTTTATCAGAAATATTGCAGATCTCATGGATGCATTATGGTACTAACCTTGCAGCTTGAACTTTATTGCTAAATGTTTGGTGGTAAAACTAGGAACTATACCACCATTAATAGCTGTAGGACGAAGTTCCTGCGGTCGAGCTTAAGACAATAAATGAAGCACTACTGGGAGATACCCCGGATTATCATATATTATCATAAAAAATAATGATTATCATATAAAAAACTTTCTTTTCAATAAAAGCAAGATCATGTTGTCAAGTTAGTATGCACCTTTGGGTATTCTTGGTTACTAACCTTTTAGACAGAGATCAAGAAGAAGAGGGGACGCACAATGCTTGAGAACATGAGGAGCTGCATGGACCATACACGTCGATGTTCTTTGGTGACAGAACACACTCAAAGTGAGACCCTCGACATTGCACATTTGACTTTTACACAAAAGTCCAAGTGTGGGGGAGGGTAGTGAAAATCTCACTACAAAGTTCTATCCACACCAAAAGTCATCTTGGGTTAAAAAGAAAAAAATGATGACAGCTCTACCTTGCTATAAAAAAATTATTATAAAAAAATAAAAGTTGAATTTTTTTTGAAGAATGATAAAAAAATAATAATTTGATGATAAATGTTCACCAATGTCTTTAACACATATTTATCTCCATTTGGATATATCTTGATCATGCAAATTCAAGCTTTTCTTATTTATGATATATGCTCTGGTTTGGAATGCAATCGTGCACGGTACATCCATGGGCCTTTTTAAATTAAGCACGGTACTTAGGTTAAAATGGTCTTCTTTAATTAAAATTAGACATGGTGTTAAATTTTGATTAATGAACTTTGAGTAATTGTTTTCATAACCAATGAAAGTAATTTATGGTGGAGATAAATCAAGGCTATGTTTATTTTTATAAACTTTACCTTAGCCTTATGATAAAAAGTTGGGTGAACACATAAAATAAAATAAAATAAAAATTAATAATAATAGTAGTAATAATAAATAAATAAAATATATATAAAAGCAATAATAATAAACTTAAGGCTCCCTAGTGTTTCAACTGGTAGAACCCTTGTCTATTTTCTTTTGTTTTCTGTTAAATAAACAGGTACAAGAATAAGTGTGGGAGAGATCTATCAAGCATAACAATCACACACTCGAGATCTCCCCAACATGTTGCACAACACCAAATGATCCAACTTGCAAAAGGACAAAACAGATGACTCCAGAGAGGATTGGCTAAACATCTGGTTTAGCCAAACCATCTCTGACTCCCCATAGCTCCTTCATCTTCAACGATGGTTTATGCAACACTACCCCTCATCTCTCCAAAATTTTGAAATTTAAAACTAAATAAAATTAAAAAATGTAAAACAAATGACACACCACCTCCATGCAAATTTTATAAACCACACTTCGTTTGGAATTCCAAAAGTGACTTGTTCATAACATCTCTAAAATAGAAGCCTGCATGAAGTGTGTTCCATATACATACATTTATGCTTGTGGAAAATATTCTAATAGGACAATCATGTTGACTAAGTTCTTGTGAGGTGTGATATAGTTTTGACTTAGAAATCCTATCATTTCTATTCAATGTACTTGGAGAATTCATTTTGATAAAATTGTTATAAAACCATAGTATCACATACTCCTCATCCGGTGAGCAATTCCTACCAAAGCCAAATATGACATTTTGTAAGTTTCAAGCCTTCTACATAAGCTGCTTGTTATTGTGTTGAGTTTGGTCAAGTCTTGTTGACCTTTGTTGAGAGATTTATCATGCTCCTAGGATCAAGATCAGCGTACACCCACATATACTTGCTCCTACACTGGGAGTACGCAAAAACATGCTTCCATCCACAAAAAATTCTGCTCCTACACTGGGAGTAGGAAAAAATATCTTTGTTAGGCAAATACTCCATGTTCTAAATAGATAATGATCTCTTTAAATATGTGGTTTAAGAGACATGGGCTATGCAAAAGTATGAAAAAGAAAAAATATATATTTGGACACATGAAGGTCAAGAAGAAAAAAATAGGGACACATGAAGGTCCCAAGGTATTGAAAAAAAGATGAGCACATGAAGGCTCATATATAAAAATAATGATAGCCATGTCTCAAAAAAAAAGATAGAGAGAGATCATATCTACAAAAGGAGTATAGTTTTAGTTCACCTTTTTCCACACACATGCACATCTTGATCTAAGAGTATGGCACTTCTCTCCTTGGATCCTCAACTTGACTTTACAACATATGCAATACAAGTATGCTACTTTGTTTATCCCTACCTAAAGATCCACATAAACCTTTTTAGAAGTAGGAAAAAACAAAAGAAGGCAAAATATTGCTATGCCTTGGTAAGGAATTATACACCACTGAGTGATCTGAGAGTGCCATTTGAGGAGTATAAATTGAACTATGCTTTTCTTAAGAAAAACTTCCAAAACTCGAAGTGCTAAGATGTGAAATTAGGAAGATGACTTTGTTTCGAGAATTGTTCCACTTTTCAACAACCCAAGAAAACATGTTAGCTAACGCCACATATCCCACTTGTGTAAAGAATGTGTTGGAATAACTTTCATGTATAGCTGTATATCTTGGGATGTTATGCTCATGATTACTTTTATCTCTAACTTTGCTCGAGGATGAGCAAAGGGCTAAGTGTGGGGGAGTTTGTTAGCGATCCTTAACTCATACTTTTAACCTCCAACACTCGCATAAAATCCACTCAAATGAACACAACTTAGTGATAGGGTTTATAACTAACGAATTCCATGAGTTTTGGTGTTTATTATTTGTAGGAGGGCATTTGTGGAAATACACACAAAAGGGCTAAAAATGTGCAAGAGAAAAATCACAAATACCATTATACACAAGCCCAAAAGAGAGAGGCCAACGACCAGGCAAAATAGGGCCCAAACGAGAGGAGAATAAGGCTAAACCCAAATCAAATCACTTCATCTTTGCCGGGCACCCACATGGACCCACTCAAGAGGTCAAAAGGAGTCAACCCACTGAAGATGGAGCCCAAAGGCCCCAATGGAGGTGTGGCCGCACCCCTAGTGGCCCCGTTTAGGCCCAAACTTCATGGGCCACCTCTTATCGCCTTCCCATGGTCGGTCCAGGTGGGGATGTTGGCATAATCAATGCTGAGGAGGTGGTTTGCACCTTCCATGAGGGGATGAGGCAATTTCCAAATGACCCCCTCCTCTCCACCTATAAAAGGAGGCCTCCCCCCTCCTCATTCAACAACACACACAAGAGAAGAGCTACACCTTTGAGAATAAGTAGAGCATCACTCCAATGGGCTTAGGCCCTAGCTAGCTATCTAGAGCAAGTAGTAGGAGAGATGTGAGGGGAAGATCACAAAAGTGCCGAACTTGTCGGTTTCTCCCCAAACTTGTATGTCGACTGAACACCTACTCTTGTACCTCGACAAAATATTTCGCTAAGTGTTCGTGGTTCTTATGGTATAAAGTCTTTTGAATAGTTAAGCTTTACTCTTGCTTGTTTGTGGGTTTGTCGTCTGTCCCCGTGGCAGATACTCTAGTAGAGGGCTCCCGATAAAGACGGATCACCCTGTACATTGCTAGAGTAGTAGTCAATAGCGTAGATGTTGTGTCTAGGCTAGAGGCTACCTTTGTTTACCTCGTATCCTCTCGTTGAGGGGTAGGTGGTAGGTGGTGATAACCCTATCCGTCCTTCGTAATCCCCCACATTTGGATACGGCGTAGAGCTATAGATCGGCATCGACTTGCAGACCAGTTGCAATGTGGTGCCCGAAGTAAACAAGTAATAGTAGGGTTTATCTATCCTCAGCTCTATAGCATAGAAATTCTCTCTACCTTCTACCAACTCTACCCTTGTGTTGTCCTTGGATGAACTAGCTAGAAGATTTACCTCTGTTCCTTGTGCAAAATACGATACCCTGAATACTTCTGGGTGAAATACTACAATGGTAATTCCGTGCGCTTGTGGATTATTTTGTATGCGTTAAGAAATACCAACAACACCCTAGTTGGAATTGGGTAGGGCCAACTCGGTAAGGACAAGAATGGGCCTAGGATACTTCATATTACTTGGCAGATAAGGATAGGTAGGTATAGATATAAACCAGCTTATCTATGATTTTGTGTAATCTGATGGGGCAGGACTCTTTCTAACCGACTAGAAAACCAACTTATAATCGATCAGGTTGGGATTCTATTTGTAACCTTGCCTCCTAAACTACATAAGGAGAGGCAGGGAGCCCCAGATCACTACCTAGATAGACCAGATCAAGGCTGCTAGTTCAATTGCTACCTTGTTTCGCTTTAGTTTTTATTTTTCATATTTTCTATCCCCTCTAGAAACTAACTATAGATACTCTATCTGTCTTGAACTACATGGTACCTAAGCATTCAAAATTTATCCCTAATTATAAGAAAATTTAGGTGAAGTAACCCGAAACTCAATTTAAAATGCAGTATTAACATTCTTACATGCGTCATTTGTTATATCTCATAATATATCATAGAATTTCTAGAACTAGTATAGTGTCCGTGCTAGCGCCACGGCTTTTATTTTAAGGATGCACATTGAAACAACCAAACTACGGTGGTACTTCGTCACAGAAATAGAGTACAACAAGACAGTTAAGAGAGATTCCAATTCATTGCATCATTCTCAATATATTATAGAACTTTGTTCTGTACATACACCATTTAGAGAATGTGTATTATATAGCTAAATTTAACAAAAAAACATCAGAAACATTTAGCTAGGTATAAAACATAAATTCTCAATTCTTGCTAGCGCTACCGATCTGCCAATGTTGTCTTCTTACTTCAGGTGATGTCCAGACATCCCAAACATTTGACTGACCTTTTGGACCTGCAATGGCTACTCTATCAGTACTATAGATTAGTGAAAACAAAATGAAGTTGAATTAAGGACGACAAGCTTAGAAGCTTAGACAAAAAGAAGGCGTCTACATTTATGGGGACCTTATTCTTTGAACACACCAATAATTATATCAACATAGGTTGCGTAAGTCTCAGTCTACTAAGGAAGAACAGAAGTTAAGGCAGTGTGATTACTACAATGGTGGTCAAAGATCCTCGTTAAATTTAGAGTTTGCAAATGTAAGTATATCCAGTCATGGCAAGGACAAATAGATCATCAATTAAACATGCACAACAGTAAAACACTAATGTAGGTATGGAGACAGTTCCAAGCATCAAAATTGAAGCTGAGTCAAAACAATAACTATTCATGGAGTAAAACAATAAAACCCTTATCAATTACAAATTAAAAAAGATGGAATGCAGAATAAAAGGAATATATTCTTGCAAAAAGAAAAAAAGGTTGTCAGCTATCATGTCATAGTGAATCACATTCACGGAGTCCATGTTAGTTCATGTTCACTTCATTGAAACCAGAATAAGAGAGCAGAGAAAATATAAACTATCAAGTGACATATTTGTACATTATGGATTCTATTTCAATATCAGTCCTTTATATGCATGAAAAGCTTAAGCTTCCACAACAAATTTGTATTATAGAAACTGAGTCCTAAGTACTAAAGAAAGACCAGTTACTCTCAATCCAATCCCATGTTTATTTACTCACCGATGTCCGATAAAGCTCCATGCACCTGAACTCCATCCCGCTCTGCGCATCTCCGGCAAGCACACATGCCTGCTGTATTTCCTGTTGCCTGCTGTATTTCCATGCTGCTAGTTCCATTGGAGCCGCCTCCATCTTGAATGAGTGAACAAATTAGTCATATCGAGGAAGCACAACAAACATCATCAACCTAAAAAAAGAATGAAAGCATGAATCAGTTCTTTAGCAAAAAAAACACAACCACAAGATGCAAGCAACCACAGGCAACCTCTACTATAAAAAAAATCACTACAATAGAGAGAAACTTTCAAATTTGAGCTAATTATCATACAGAGTACAGGACCATCCTGCTTGTTGCATATTAGAAAAGGGAATGGACAGGATCTATTTACTTGTAGACCATTGCACACACTGGTTGCAGTACCCTAATTATTAGATAACCATGTACCCTTTTCACACCAATTAAAATATTTTCAATAATGATTCTCTTTCTGTATAGCAAACCATCTTTAAATGATTCTTAAATTATCCTAAATTATTCCTTATGCACACATAAAATTATTCTCATCTATTAAGCCCTCTTTTTGTTTTGCAACTCCAAGGCACTAAACTGGTAGGCGCTAAACTATATGGATTATAAGAGTCAAAATACATGTAAAAAAATGGATCATCTGAGCCATGTCAACAAACACGTTGTGTGCAAGTGGGTCATACGGACCATCCCATCCACCAAACTGGCAGGCGCAAGGTGACCATGGCCTAGCATCCCAAAACAGAAGGAAAAAACCGTCGCAGCAAGGAGATATATCACACATACATCAAAATATCTAGCATCTAGATCTGGTGGAAGGTGAAGTCGTGGAGATAAAGAGGCTAACCATGGGGGAGGAGGCAGATCAATGGAGTCCTGTGTCGCTCACAGGTCTTGCAGTGCTTCCTACACAGCTTCATCTATAAATAGGAACTCCTCGCAGTGCTCTCAACTCATGGTAGCATATAACGAAAACTCAGGAAAAACATAACCAATATTAAATTATTGAAGTCAACACCCACTATTTTAGTTAGTAAAGAAAACAAGCCTGCAGCAAGTAAATTTAACTTCCAATGAACCATAATAATTCAATTGCCAATGGCCAAAAGCAGGGGGCCAACGTGATTAAAACATGTTCACCAGTCACCACTGCTACCGCCGATGCACTTTTAAAAAAAATAAACTTCAATAAATAGGCGTGATTAAAAAAATGGTAAACAATCATTCTGATTCATTGTTCAAGGGAATCGAACAAAGGACATGTGCTAGAATATATTTTTCTAATGCTACATTGTATTCCCGACATATTAACATACACAATAAAAAAGAGTGGTCATGTCATATGCATAAGTGTACATATACACAGAAAGGGAGAAATGTGGACTACATGACAACAGAAGTTATATTTATATACCTCAGGAGTCATGTACAGGCTTCGTTTCCATCTACTGGTACATGAACCTGATATGCTCCAAACCCTTGTGTTAACCACCAGCTTCAAATGGCAACACCTGTAAGGAGCTTGGGTTAGATCATAATTGCTAGAGAACGGGAATTCAATAATTGCTAGAGAATGGGAATTTTATTCAAAAGACACAAAAAACTTCCATATATCTTTAAAATCAAGTGCTATGATCTTCGATAAATGCAGGGGTCAACAGAAATGTAACATATGATTTCACCAGCAAGCCCCAATCAAGCCAAAAAATAAGGCAATGTCAATGTACAAATTACAATCATTAGCTGCTTGACCAGATTCCACATGCCAAGCATCCAACTCAAACTAACACAGCCTCCACCAATGCCAAATTTTCATTATTTTACAAAACATGCTGGGTGGTAAGCTGAGTGTGGAGCTGAGGCACGACGATGAAGGGAACCCCTAGACTAGTGTTCCTACATCTTACCTGATATTCTGTAACTCTCAGATTGATACATGTCAGATTACTTATCTAGAACTCAGTCCTTGCTGAATCATGTGTCATGATACTTATCTGAACCATGTTTTAGAATTACATACTTTATAAACAGGGAGTACCAGAAAAATAGCATAATTATGTATTGTTTATAGAAGGAGGAGAAAAATGACCATTTACCTCCTATCTTTATTTTAGCAATATGCCTGTCCTGTAAGCAAAGCCAGAGAGCATATTGGCATTTTATAAGTAAAAAACATTTTAATTTGTACCACATCTGATAGGTGGATATTATGCATTAAAGAGAATGATGCAAATATTTGTTTCCTTCCTACCCCAACTCACAACAACGAATTTGTGGTTGTACTATTCCCATTACTGACTTCAAGGAGCGAGGAATCCATCAAAATTCAAACAGGACTGACATGGTGCCTGACAGCTGTTAAGGCGGTGAATAATCGCAATGTTCATAGAGGAAATAGGATAATTTTATCACTGTCGTCTGGCTATAGAAGAGAAGCCATGCCTGCAACTGCAAGATGTCATCCACTAGATCTTATGCCCTAGAACCAGAGCATATCCCAGCAGGAACTCCTTAGACTGCTGAAAGCTCTAGTTTGGTTTTAGGTGAATTGATGAAACCCTAAGTGCTAACCTAGTTTATCAAGTAATCATGGGATAGGTAGCACATTCCAAGTGATGAAGCAAATGAAGACCATGACATGATGATGGTGATGCCATGGTGATGATCAAGTGCTTGGACTTGAAAAGAAGAAAGAGAAAAACAAAAGGCTCAAGGTAAAGGTATAAATGGTAGGAGACATTTTGTTTTGGTGATCGAGACATATAGTGAGTGTGATCACATTTAGGATCGATAGCCGTACTATTATGAGGGGTGAAACTCATATCAAAATGCGGTTATCAAAGTGCCACTAGATGCTTTAACTTATTGCATATGCATTTAGGATCTAGTGGAGTGCTAACACCCTTGAAAATGTTTGTGAAAATATGCTAACACATGTGCACAAGATGATACACTTGGTGGTTGGCACATTTGAGCAAGGGTTAGGAACTTCACCGGTGGAGCATCCATGATTTGAGATGTCCATGATAGGAGAGTTAAGTTACTTCCTTGGTCTTCAAATTAAGCAATTGAAGAACGGTACCTTTGTGAGTCAAGGCAAGTATATTAAGGACATGATCAAGAAGTTTGGCATAAGTGATAGTAAAGCTATTAGCACACCAATGGGAACAAATGGCAACTTGGATAGTGATGCAAGTGGAAATATGGTGGATCAAAAATTGTATTGGTCTATGATTGGAAGCCTACTCTATGTGACCGCATCAAGGCCGGATGTCATATTTAGTGTATGCATGTGTGCAAGATTTCAAGCCTCACCAAGAGAAAGTCATTTGAAGGCTACAAAGAGAATATTGAGGTACTTGAAGCATACACAAAATGTTGGTTTATGATATCCCAAGAGAGCAAAGTTTGAGCTAGTTGGTTACTCTAACTCGGATTATGCGGGATGCAAGGTTGAAAGAAAGAGCACCTTAGGCACATGTCAATCATTGGGAAGATCACTTATTTCATGGTCATCAAAGAAGCAAAATAGCGTTGCATTATCAACCGCCGAAACCGAATACATATCTGCCGGTAGTTATTGTGCACAAGTACTTTGGATGAAGGCCACTTTGAGTGACTTTGGAATCAAGTTCAAGAAAGTGCCATTGCTATGTGACAATGAGAGTGCAATCAAGTTAACCAACAATCTGGTTCAACATTCAAGAACAAAGCACATTGATGTCCGCCACCATTTCATAAGAGATCACCAAAGAGCTTAGTGACTAACCTTCAAGGACCCAAGCTAGTTTAGATACCTAAAAAGAATTGATCTTCTTTTGTAGGTCAATTACAAAGTCGGAGGAAGGCATTGGGTTCTTGATAGTGGGACCACTCAACACATGACCGGTGATGCAAGAATATTCAACTCAATCAACACATGTGCATAAGGTGATACACTTGGTGGTTGGCACATTTGAGCAAGGGTTAGGAACTTCACCAACGCCCTATACAGAAAAGACGGAGGTCACTAGAAGTGACCGGACGCTGGCCTCGGTTGGACCAGCGCATCTAGTCAGTAGAAGCTGCAAAGACGCTGGCGTCGGTCTCTGACCGGATGCTAGGTCACTTAGTGACCGAACGCTGGAGGGTTGTGTCTAGTCCTGCTGATGTGGCAGTGCACAGGGGAGATGCCGAGTGACCGGATGCTGGGTGTGTCCGGTCGGGCATGACCAGACACGTCCGGTCGTGATTTCTCATTTCTGGATGCTTACTGGAAACGACCAGACGCTGAGGTCCAGTGTCCAGTCACTTTGCAGCAGCGTGTCCGATCATCACTTGACCGTTGGGATCAAGCGCTCAGTATTTGAAGAGAGAGGACACGTGGCGTGCATCGCACGACCGAACGCTGGGGTCCTACGTCTGGTTGATATGATTGGAGCATCCGGTCACCCCATGTTGTGCCCAGTGAAGGGGTACAATGGCTCTATTTTGTGGGGGCTTCTATTTAAGCCCCATGGCCAGCTCTAGCTCACTCTCTTGGTCGTTTGCATTGACATAGCAACCTCGTGAGCTTAGCCAAAGCCCTCCCACTCATCTCCATCATTGATTCATCATCTTTGTGAGATTGGGAGAGAATCCAAGTGCATTGCTTGAGTGTTTGCATCTAAAGGCACTTGGTGTTCAATGTTTCATTACGGGATTCGCTTGTTACTCTTGGTGGTTGCCACCACCTAGACAGCTTGGAGCAGTGAAGATCGTTGAGCGAAGGGTGGTGATTGTCTTCGGCTCCGATCATGGTGATTGTGAGGAGTTCTTGACCTTTCCTCGACGAAGAGCCAAAAGGTACTCTAGTGGATTGCTCGTGGCTTGTGTGATCCTCATCTTGTTTTGGCTGTACGACACCCTAGTGAGGGTTTGGCATATGATGCCAATTAGTGCGTGAACCTTCAAGTGAGTGAATCGCCACAATGAGAACTAGCTTGCTGGCAAGCAAGTGAACCTTGGTAAAAAATCATTGTGTCATCATTTGATTCCGAGGTGATTGGTCTTCATTGTTATTCATTCCTGTGATTGACTGGCTCCTTCCTCGACACAGCGGTATAACCTTCTTGCTCACTCTCTTTACTTTACCGCAAACTAGTTGTCAAGCTCTTTAGTGTAGCTAGTTGTGAGAGCTTTTTAGTTTGGTTAGTGTGGCTCTTTAGTTAGCTTTTGAGAGCACACTAACTTATGTAGTGTCATAGCTATTGTGTGGATAGAAACTATATAAGGTAGAATTGTGGTAGGTGGCTTGCTTTTTAGTAGGCTAGCGCAACACTTGCTTCGCCTTATAATTGTCTAACCAGTTTGTTAAGTGTTGTTGTAGAAATTTTTAATAGGCTATTCACCCCCTCCTCTAGCCATTAGGACCTTACAACTTGTATTAGAGCTGAGGTCACCGTGATTTGAGGCTTAACGACCTTCGATGTAAAAATAGATCAAATCAACAACACCAAGAAGTCACCCCAATTTGATGGCACAAATTATCCGTATTGGAAATCAAAGATGACCACAATATCAAGTCAATCAATAGAAAAGTGTGGAAGGTGGTAGAAACTAGAATTGAGATTGGTGATCTGGAGAATCCCACCACTGGCCGAAGAAGTGCTTCTCCAAAACAATGACATTGCTCTAAGTGTCATTCATGATGCAATTGATGAGAGACCATTTGAGCAAATCAAGAATATTGAGATGGCTCATGAGGCTTGGAAGAAGTTGGAAGAATCATTTGAGGGCACTCAAGCCGTGAAGGGTGCAAAGGCATACATTCTCAAAGAGAAGTTTGCAAGCTTCAAGATGAAGGAGGATGAGAGTGTGCCGGAGATGTTCCATAGGCTTCAAGTGCTTGTCAATGATCTCAAAGCACTTGGAGAAGAGATGAAGGACAAGGACTTCTCCAACAAGTTCTTGAGATGTTTGCCTTCAAGATTTGGCACATTGGTCACTATTCTACTGAGGAGCAGTTTGGACACCATGACACCAAACCAAGTGTTGGGAGATATAATTACCAATGATACATATAGAGATGATGATGAGAAGGAAGAAAAGAGGGAGAAGAAAGATGAGAAGAAGAAGAGTGTGGCATTCAAGGCCAGATCATCCAAGGGCAAGGCAAAGCAAAAAACATCAAGTGAGGATGATGGCTCATGGGATTATGATGATGATGAGAAGATGGCTCTCTTTGTCAAGAAATTTGGCAAGTTCATGATGAAGAAAGGGTACCATGCTAGAAGAAAGAAATCTTCATCCAAGAACAAGGAAGAGTCAAGAAGGTGCTTCAAATGTGGAAGCAAAGATCATCTTGTTGCTCAATGTCCATACAATAGCGACAATGATGATGACAACAAGAAGAACAAGAAGAAGGACAAGAAGGAAAAGAAAGATAAGAAGGACAAGATGACCTTTAAGAAGAAGGGTGGTTCATATGTGGTCACTTGGGATAGTGATGCGTCCTCAAGTGATGATGACAACACCACCAAGAAGAAGGCACTTGCAATCATTGCTATCAATGAGAAGCCTTCTCTCTTCGACACTCCATCATGCTTCATGGCTAAGGCCACTAAGATACAAATTTGTGATGATGAAAGTGATGAGGAACATGATAATAAAATGAAAATGAAAATGAAAATGAAAATGATAGTGATAGCGATGATGATGAACCTACTAAGGAAGAACTATTTGACATGCTAGAAGATGCTAAAGAACACTTTGACATCAAGAGAAGGGAATGCAAAAGCTTGCGTAAGGAACTAAAAGCCCTTAAGCAAGCCTTTGATGAGCTCAATGCATCTCATAAGAGGCTAGAGGAAGCCCATGAGAAGCTTGGCAAGGCTCACAAAAAGCTTGAAAAGGCTCATTCCTCTTTGCTTATTGAGCAAAATAAAAAGAAGCATGTTGAAACTTGCAATGTATACTTAACTTGTGATATAATTGATGAATCATTGTCTATGCCTATCATTATTGCGCCCACTAACCCTTCTTGTAGTACTTCTACTTCCACCTCATCTAGTAGTGATGGTTTCACTTGTGATGCCTCACTAATGGTTGAGAATGAGAACCTCAAGAAGGAGGTCAATAAGCTCACTCACACCTTGGCTAAGGCCTATGGTGGTGAGGACCGCTTGCTTATGTACTTGGGTAGTCAAAGATCTTCTCTCTACAAAGAGGGATTGGGCTATACCCCCAAGAAAGGCAAGGCGACATTTGCTTCTCACAAGACAAATTTTGTGAAGAACAATGGTCGGTTTTGCACTAGTTGCAAGCAAATTGGTCATATAGAGCAAAAGTACATGAACAAGAAGTCACAAGCTAATGTATCCTCCATTAAGCTTGATTCTTTCTATGTGCTTACAAAGGATGCAAATGATATAAATTCTAAGTTCATTGGTAAACCATGGATGGGCTCAAAGAAGAAAGTCATTTGGGTACCAAAGATCTTAGTGACTAACCTTCAAGGACCCAAGCAAGTTTGGGAATCTAAAAAGAATTGATCTTCTTTGTAGGTCAATTACAAAGACAGAGGAAGGCATTGGGTTCTTGATAGTGGGTGCACTCAACACATGACCGGTGATGCAAGAATGTTCAACTCAATCAACACCAATGGCAATGATGGTTATGATAGTATCACATTTGGTGACAATGGCAAATGGAAGGTCAAAGGGCTTGGTAAGATTGCAATATCTAATTATATGAGCATTTCTAATGTGTTGCTAGTAGAGAGCTCGAACCTCAACTTGCTATCCATGGCTCAATTATGTGATCTTGGATTCAAATGCATATTTGGGGTAGATGATGTAGAGATCATAAGTGTAGATGGCTCTAATTTGATCTTCAAAGGCTTTAGATATGAGAATCTATACTTGGTTGATTTCAATGCTAGTGAAGCTAAATTATCTATATGCTTGTTCACTAAGTCTAGCATGGGTTGGTTATGGCATAGAAGGCTTGGTCATGTTGGAATAAAACAATTGAATAGATTGGTTAAGCATGACTTGGTTAGAGGCTTGAAAGATGTTGTGTTTGAGAAGGATAAGCTTTGTAGCTCTTGTCAAGCCAAAAAACAAGTTGGAAACACTCATCCCAAGAAAAGCATGATGAGCACTAGTAAAGCATTTGAGTTTATTACACATGGATTTGTTTGGGCCAACACAATACACTAGCATCGGTGGTAACAAATATGGCTTTGTGATAGTGGATGATTATACTAGATACACATGGGTATTTTTTCTAGTGGACAAAAGTGATGTATTTGCAACATTCAAATCATTTGTCAAGGGCATTCACAATGAGTTTAAAACAACCATCAAGAGAGTTAGAAGTGACAATGGCAGTGAGTTCAAGAACACTAGAATTGATGAGTTGTGTGATGAATTTGGAATTAGACATCAATTCTCGGTCAAGTACACTCCACAATCAAATGGCCTTGTTGAGAGGAAGAATAGAACACTCATTGATATGGCAAGGTCTATGCTTAGTGAGTACAATGTGAGTCAATCTTTTTGGGCCAAAGCTATTAACACGGCTTGCTATTGTAGCAATCGCCTCTATTGTCACCCATTGAAAGAGAAGACACCATATGAGCTCTTGAATGGTAGAAAGCCCAACATTTCATATTTTTGGGTCTTTGGTTGCAAATGCTATATCTTGAAGAAAGGCGCTAGATTGGGCAAGTTTGACAAGAAATGTGATGAAGGATTCCTACTTGGTTATTCCACTACAAGCAAAGCATATAGAGTTTGGAACTTGAATAGTGGTACTCTTGAGGAAGTTCATGATATTGAATTTGATGAAACCAAGGGTTCACAAGAAGAGAATGATAACTTGGAAGATGTTAGAGGCATTCAACTTTCAAATGCCATGAAGAACATGGATGTTGGTGAATTGAGGCCTAGGCAAGTGAATGATGATGAAGATGATCAAGTATAAGTGCTCTCTAACTCAAATATGCAAGATGATACAAATCAAGTTAGTGCAAGTGGCTCTCATGAAAATGAACAAGATCAAGTGGCTAGTACATCATCTCAACCCAATGATCAAGCAAGTGCAAGCAATCAAGTTCCAATGCTCCAACTAACAAATATTGCAAGGGATCATCCATTGGACACTATAATTGGTGATATTTCTAGAGGTGTACAAATAAGATCAAGATTGGCTTCCTTTTGTGAGCATTTCTCATTTGTGTCATCCATCGAACCAAAGAAGATAGATGAAGCATTGAAGGATATTGATTGGGTAAATGCTATGCATGAAGAATTGAATAACTTCACAAGAAATCAAGTATGGGAATTAGTAGAGAGACCAAAGGGACACAATGTGATTGGAATCAAATGGGTCTTTAGAAACAAGCAAGATCAAGATGGGATAGTAGTAAGGAACAAAGCAAGATTGGTAGCACAATGATATACACAAGTTGAAGGTCTTGACTTTAGAGAAACATATGCCCCGGTTGCTAGATTGGAAGCAATTAGAATCTTGCTAGCCTATGCTTGTGCCCACAACATCAAGCTCTATCAAATAGGATGTTAAGAGTATATTTCTCAATGGTTACATCAATGAAGAAGTATATGTTGAGCAACCTCCCAGTTTTGAACATGACAAGAAGCCTGGCCATGTATACAAGTTGAAAAAGGCATTGTATGGCTTGAAGCAAGCACCTAGAGCATGGTATGAGAGATTGAGGGATTTCCTACTCTCTAAAGGGTTCATGATGGACAAGGTTGACACCACTCTTTTCATCAAGAAGATTGAAAAAGATTTATTTGTGTTGCAAATCTATGTTGATGACATCATATTTGGATCAACCAATCAAGACTTTGTGATGAGTTTGGAAAGATGATGGCTAATGAGTTTGAGATGTCCATGATTGGAGAGTTAAGTTACTTCCTTGTTCTTCAAATCAAGCAATTGAAGAATGGTACTTTTGTGAGTCAAGGCAAGTATATCAAGGACATGATCAAGAAGTTTGGCATAAGTGATAGTAAAGCCATTAGCACACCAATGGGAACAAATGACAACTTGGATAGTGATGCAAGTGGAAATATGGTGGATCAAAAATTGTATCGGTCTATGATTGGAAGCCTACTCTATGTGACCGCATCAAGGCCAGATGTCATGTTTAGTGTATGCATGTGTGCAAGATTTCAAGCCTCACCAAGAGAAAGTCATTTGAAGGTTACAAAGAGAATATTGAGGTACTTGAAGCATACACAAAATATTGGTTTATGGTATCCCAAAGGAGGAAAGTTTGAGCTAGTTGGTTACTCTGACTCGGATTATGCGGGATGCAAGGTTGAAAGAAAGAGCACCTCAGGCATATGTCAATTGTTGGGAAGATCACTTGTTTCATGGTCATCAAAGAAGCAAAATAGTAGTTGCATTATCAACCGCCAAAGCCGAATACATATCCGCCGGTAGTTGTTGTGCACAAGTGCTTTGGATGAAGGCCACTTTGAGTGACTTTGGAATCAAGTTCAAGAAAGTGCCATTGCTATGTGACAATGAGAGTGCAATCAAGTTAACCAACAATCCAGTTCAACATGCAAGAACAAAGCACATTGATGTCCGCCACCATTTCATAAGAGATCACCAAAGAGCTTAGTGACTAACCTTCAAGGACACAAACAAGTTTGGGTACCTAAAAAGAATTGATCTTCTTTTGTAGGTCAATTACAAAGCCAGAGGAAGGCATTGGGTTCTTGATAGTGGGAGCACTCAACACAGTGACCGGTGATGCAAGAATGTTCAACTCAATCAACACATGTGCACAAGGTGATACACTTGGTGGTTGGCACATTTGAGCAAGGGTTAGGGACTTCACCGGCGCCCTATACAGAAAAGACAGACATCACTGGAAGTGACCGGATGCTGGCCTCGGTTGGACTAGCACGTCCGGTCAGTAGAAGCTGTAAAGACGCTGGCGTCGGATCTCTGACAGGACTGCTAGGTCACTTAGTGACTGGATGCTGGAGGGTTGTGTCTGGTCCTGCTGACGTGGCAGCGCACAGGGGAGACGCCAAGTGACTAGACGCTGGGTGTGTCCGGTCGGGCATGACCGGACGCGTTCCGGTCGTGATTTCTTGTTTCTGGATGCTTACTGGAAACGACCGGATGCTGAGGTCCACCGTCCGATCACTTCGCAGCAGCGCGTCCGGTCATCACTTGACCGTTGGGATCGGGCGCTTAGTATTTGAAGAGAGGGGACACGTGGTGTGCATCGCATCGCCCGGACGCTGGGGTCTTTCTTCTAGGTTGATATGACCAGAGCGTCTGGTCACCCCATGTTGTTTCCAGTGAAGGGGTACAACGGCTCTATTTCATGGGGGCTTCTATTTAAGCCCCATGGCCAGCTCTAGCTGACTCTCTTGGCCATTTGCATTGACATAGCAACCTTGTGAGCTTAGCCAAAGCCCTACCACTCATCTCCATCATTGATTCATCATCTTTGTGAGATTGGGAGAGAATCCAAGTGCATTGCTTGAGTGTTTGCATCTAGAGGCACTTGGTGTTCGTGTTTCGCTATGGGATTCGCTTGTTACTCTTGGTGGTTGCCGCCACCTAGATGGCTTAGAGCAGCGAGGATCGTTGAGCAGAGGGTGGTGATTGTCTCTGGCTCCGATCATGGTGATTGTGAGGGGTTCTTGACCTTTCCCCGGTGAAGAGCCAAAATGTATTCTAGTGGATTGCTCGTGGCTTAGTGTGGTCCTCATCTTGTGTTGGTTGTACGGCACCCTATTAAGGGTTTGGCATGTGATGCCAATTAGCACGTGAACCTCCAAGTGAGTGAATTGCCACAACGAGGACTAGCTTACCGGCAAGCAAGTGAACCTCGGTAAAAAATCATTGTGTCATCATTTGATTCTAAGGTGATTGGTCTTCATTGTTATTCATTCTTGTGATTGACTGGCTCCTTCCTCGACACGGCGGTATAACCTTCTTACTCACTCTCTTTACTTTACCGCAAACTAGTTGTCAAGCTTTTTAGTGTAGCTAGTTGTGAGAGCTTGTTAGTTTAGTTAGTGTGTCTCTTTAGTTAGCTTTTGAGAGCACACTAACTTAGTGTAGTGTCATAGCTATTGTGTGGATAGAAACTATATAAACTAGAATTGTGGTAGGTGGCTTGCTTTTTAGTAGGCTAGCGCAACACTTGCTTCGCCTCATAATTGTCTAACCGGTTTGTTAAGTGTTGTTGTAGAAAATTTTAATAGGCTATTCACCCCTCTAGCCATTAGGACCTTACAACTGCCCCGCACGATCTCGCCTTCCTTCTTGCTCATCTGTGGTGTGACCTCCTCGTCCCACCCTCCACCGCAGCAGTCCATGGCCTTCCGCATGAGGCTGGAGTCACTAGAGCATGCCTTGTCGGCGGTCTCGGAGAAGTTGCCACCGCTGTAGCACTCTTTAGGCATCCCCCATGATGCGGCGCTCTCATCTTCGCCGTCCTCTCACTCGTCGGAGTCCGCGGCTGAGAGGAGTAGATGTAGATGACGAAGGTCCGCCCTCGTAGGGGTTATCGCCGGGTCCGACGATGGTGCCGGTGAGGTAAGACATGTTGGCGCCGGTGGCTGCAGGCCTGGTCACGTCGCCGGCCACGCACCTGAGCCTGGACGCGCCCCGGCTGGAGGCTGCTCCGCCGGCCGCGTGCCCCTGCCTGGAGGTGACGAACCTGGCCATGCTTCTGGCTAGAGGCAGCTCCTCCTCTAGCCGCGCCCCCGGCTGGAGGAGGCTGCTCCGCCGGCCGCGCCCCTGGATGTTATCCGCGTAGCTGGCCGTTCCTCCTGCCACGTCTCCAGACTCGATCTAGGTTTCAGCCAAGAGGGGGAGAGAGAGGAAAAAATTTGTAAAAATGTCACTCGAAACATTCTCCTTGGTTATGGGGACACTCGGGTGGATGACGAGTAGAACCAACCATCTGTGTCTACGAATGAGAGATGCATGGGCGTCGGGGGTGAAGGACGCCGCAGGCGCGTCGATTGGGGAGAGGATGCGTCGTGGGAGACGTGAGAATTTAGGAGGGCGCGTGGGTGGGTGGGCGTGCGTGGGTGGAGTGGAAGCCGGTTGCAAATTTAGGATGCAAGGGGACGAAGGGACGAGCGATGAGGTTTGATCTGAGCAATATGGGCCGTTCGATTTAAGTGAGCAAGAGAGGAGAAATCAGAGTGGATCTGATCCATTCGTTTTAAAGATTGGCTGGTTTTGGGGGCATTTTTTTGTGAACTCAGGAGAGTTCATGACCGTGAAGGACATATTTTTGTATAGCTTTAGGAAAATTTATATCAGTGCATTATATGTGGTAGAGATAGAGATACCATGCATTTTAAGATAGAGGGAGTAATAAACTTGGTCCTAGGTTTCCATTCTCCGAGTATTCCATCCTAGGGAGTAACAAAGCAAGTAGTATTTTGGATGTAGACATGTGGTCTTATTTGTTGAGTGGGACATCTTCTTCAGAGTGAATGAAGATACTATATTTAAAAGCTTTCATGTTCTTTATAAAGCCTAGGTGAGACAAGTAATATTGTAAGCTACTTTTATGCATATTGTAAACTATTAGAATGATGTTTGAACTACATATCTATTGTGGATTTGTGCAAGTCAAACATTTAATTTTGCATTGAGAACTAATTATGTTATTTAGTAATTGTACACCAAATTTAAGAGTAAATTTTATAATCATTTACGGAATTGCAATATGGATTTTATCGAATTATATGTGAAATTTTGATGTAGTATATCCTTTAATTAAGTACTAGATCTGCCACTTAGTGTGAGAAGCATGCATATAATTGGATTTTTCTTCTCGGTTTTTAGCCTGATCGCAGCTAACAGATAGTATTGGCGTATTTCAATCATACCAGTCGTAGGGTTTATGTGGCGCCTGTTGAACAACCCTTGACGACCTGGAGGGACATGCTATAGATGTACAGTCACCACAAATAATATAATCGAGATATAAAAGAGGAACATCCTACAATATGTTTATATATTCTTGCGTTGATGCAAATGAACATGTAGATACACGAAACGCTGAAAAGGAGACCAGTGATATGCCCAGCGGCTATATAGCCTATAGGAACGACCTAAACTGCCACTACCGGACTCGTTTGCCGAGTGCCCGAAACACTCGGCAAAATACCGAAAACACTCAGCAGTAACACTCGGCGAACAACACTCGCCATAAACAGTTCCGGCAAAGCCAACTTTGCCGAGTGCCATTTATCGGGCACTCGGCAAACATTTTGTCGTGTGCAGTTTAGCTCTCGGCGAAAAGAAACAGTCGTAACGTCAGACCCGCCGTTAACAGCAACTTCGCCGAGTGTCAAACGGGCAAGGCAGTCGGCAAATATTTTTTTATATATTTTTTAAAATATTTTTGGTTTTTAGAATTTCTTTTCGCCGAGTGCCGCACTCGGCAAATGATAAACATATGCCGAGTGTGTCACAGTCAGACACTCGGCAAACTTTTTCAAACAATATTTGTTTTTTTTTAAATCCTTTTCGCCGAGTGCTGAACTCGGCAAATGATAAACATATGTCGAGTGTCGCACTGTCAAACACTCGGCAAACATTTTTCGAATAGTATTTGGTTTTTTTTAAAAATAGCTTTTGGCCGAGTGTCTTGGTGATAACACTCGGCAAATTGTGTTTGCTTTGCCGAGTAGTCTTGGTCATAACACTCGGCAAAGCCTCAGAAATGTCTATTTTTTTTTTGTTTTTGCATTACATTTCACAACACATATATATATCACAGCACATATATGTTTCACAGCACAGATATATTACACAGCACATATATCACATATATATATCATCTCCACACACCACATATCACATACATCACAATAATCCACAATGGTACACAAATGTCATACCACAATACCAACATAAGGTTCGAGTTTAAAGTATCCACCACAAGTACATTACAAGCATAAGTGCAACACAAGGAATAAGTTCAACACATGAAAAGAAGCAAATCACCAATTAGACCACGGCGACTGCTGCGGTGGGTCATGAGGTACATCGTTTGATCCCGCCGATTGACCCTGCACAAAGAATAGATAAGATTAATTCTCTGGAGAAGCTAATCGATTGGTTAAACTTCCATTAACCAACCATGTCAGTTGAATCGCTTGACACCAAGTACAATATACAATCAGGCACTCCGGTCATACTCCATGATGCTCGTGCAATGAGATTGTCTCTAGTAGAGCTAAAGCTTTGAGCTGATTGCCCCCAAAGTACGGGCACGTGGACTAATCGGCACGTGCTAGGAGTATTAGCTACCTGTAGCTTTCTGACCCTAGCTGTGATGGATGGATCATCAAGCCTCGTGAGGAACAAGTGATTGAAATGCTAATCCTGCAATCCACCTTATCGATTGCGTACGAGATTGGGTTGGGACTATTACGCCCTCCTTCCCTCGGCCTCATGCTTTGGCTTCTACCCTTACCACAGCTGCTAGTCCACCAAGTGAGCTTTGTAAAGACAGACATATGACTATATTCATAGGCATGCTACAACTAGGAAGATTGCTAATGAAAAAAACAGCATACAAATTTGAAATTTGGAGAAGAAATAAGTGCTACAAGGGCATTCATCATGCTTTATAGTAGCTAATTATTTTCTCAAGAACACAAATTTCAATTCTAGGAAGATTGCTACTAGCAAATTGCTTTGACCTTTTGAAAAATTCCTCAAAAGTATTGGTCCTGAGCTATATATCTTTATGTTGAAAAGGAATTAGGTGGCAGTAAACAAATGGCAGTGTGGTATGTCTTTCAAGAAAAATGAAGACAAATAGCCTATAACAGAATCTATCATGCAACAAACGAAGACAAATAGCAGCAGCAGATCATCGCGGAGAATGGGGCTTACCGGAGAATGGGGGAAGCGGTGGGATCCTGCGGTGGGCTCCTGCGGCGACGGCGAAGTCTCCGCCGATTCTCTCCACAACCCTAGGGCGGTTTCGTGGGCGTGCTCGCGCTCGCGCTCGGTTTCGCGGCGGGGACAGGGGCGTGGGCCAGCTGGTGGCTGTGGCAGATCGGCCGGGCGGGGGGGAGGTCGACGGCGGAGGCGGGCAGGGTGGGGAGGGAGGGGGCCGCGGAGTGGGGCGGGTGTGACGACGGCGGCGCGAGGGGAGCAGTCGTCTCCGGTGGCCTTCTCCGACGAGCGCCCGGGTAGGGGCGGGGGCGGAGTAGTGGTGGCGTGCCCTGGCCGGCGCCCGTCTCCGGCGACCGCCCGGGTAGGGGCGGGCTTGGGGCAGGGGAGGGCTCGGGGGCAGGGGAGGGCTCGGGGGCAGGGGGCGGTGAAGGTGGAGGCGCGACGGCAGAGCCGGAGGCCCGACGACGGCTGGAGGCGCGATTGGGCGGCACCGGTGGGGAGGGAGGCGCGGCTAGAGGCGCGGCACCGGGGGAGGAGGTGTGAATTGAATGGGGAGAGGAGGGAGGCGTGGCCAAGGCTATTTGCGCTCTTGGGCCCTGTTTGCCGAGTGCCGGTCCGATGGGGCACTCGGCAACATTTTTCTTTTTTCTTTTTTTTGCTGCAAACCTTTCATACTTACAGCTTTTAAAAAAACATTTTTTAAACCTTTGCCGAGTGCCCCACCTTCTGGCACTCGGCAAAGGTACTCGTTATTTCATGTGCTTTCTTACTTTGTTTAGTTCCAAAACTCAATTTTTCCCAGATGAAGTTCCAAAAATGCTTGTTAAATTCACTTAGAAATTTATGTTCGATGCTTTTATAAATTATTGGGCAACATTTCATGTAATTGTTGTTCAAATCCAATTTATCGTAAATAAAATTCAATAATTGCGGTAAAAAAATAAAAAATTGTCAAACGGATCCAAAAAATTGCCAAAATTTTACAGGAAATGATCTTTGTTCTCTAATCCATATAGAAAAAATTTTGAAGTGAAACTCCAAATCAAAATTCAAATTGTCTCCAAATCTTACAGGATACTTCTCAAATCTCAGAAACTTCTCTGGAGATGCTCCGATTTGTAAGTAGCGTACGTGTTAACTGTGCCGAAACATTCTCAAATTTTTACCATAGCCTCTACGTATGATATCGTGACAACTCGATGAATTTAATGATTTTCAGACTTTGTTTGCTTTTTATAGAATTTTCAGACGTTTCCGCCACACGTTTGTGGTCATGTTTCGCGAACACGATGTTCGAAATTTCTGGTCTGGCCCTGGATACGGTCTCACATCAGACTCAGTGACAAGAATATCATTTTTTATTCACTTTTTTCGGATATTCGAAGCACTTGCAGTTCAAATAAAAAAAATTACCGAAAATTCATTTAACTAAAATAAATTGACGAAATACAGTAAAATCACTCAGAAATATACAAAACTTCAACATAGAGCAACAGGTATTGTAATACAACAGTACAAAAAGTTTGGGTGGCAAAATAAAAAAAAAAATCGTTTGCTGAGTGTCTCGGCATATAGCATGATTTGCCGAGTGTCTCAAGGTGACACTCGGCATATAGGTGGGTTTGCCGTGTGTTAACATGTGACATTCGGCAAAATGCTAATGGAGGTCGACGGTGTTACCTGGACATGAAGTTGCCGTGTGTCTATTGTTTGCCGAGTGTAGGCACTCGGCGTATACAATTATGCCGTGAGTTTTGTGTTTGCCGAGTGTCGTATTAGGGACACTCGGCAAACATGTTATTTGTCGAGTGCCCGAAATCGTGCCCACGACAAAACTGGGGACACTCGGCAACTTAGGCGTTTCCGGTAGTGTGCTGAGAAAAAAAGGATGCAAAGCTAGTATAGTACTACTAAAGAATGAAAAGCAATCATCATAAACTTAAACTATACTGCTCATGTTTCCTACGCTAGATATTTCTGAGACTGTCTCCAACAACATGTACCCAAACCGAGATCCATTCACTGATTTAGGTCACGCACAGTAGCCCAAGTCCGGCTCCCAGAACAGGTCTTCTCCACTAGCGTATGAGTCCTCGCCAACCACCGCCCGCTCCACATCTATCTCTCCTCTATTTCCCTTCTCTCAGCGGCAGCGGTAGTGGCTAGGGCAAGGCAGCCCACCGGCAAGGGAGGCCCCTGGCGTGGTCGACCAGAGGGATCTAGGCATGGCAGCGTGGGATGAGTGCCCTCCCCCGGCTCAGTGGCGCGGGTACCACCCGGCGCCCCCTCCCCGTACGCGTGCTGCCAAGGCCAAGCGCTAGGAACACCGCGCCTCTGCCTCCGCCTGTGCCGACGCCCCTACCGTCAAGGTCGCGCTGCCCTGCTCCCTCCATCCCTCCCCTTCTTCTCTACTTCCTCTGCTTTCTCCTCCCTCCTCTCTCTTGTCTTGTTCCGCGTTGGGGCAGAGCACCGCCGGAGCCACCCTGTGTCGGCGCCCTGTCCTGCTTCACCGCCTCTGTTTCTCTCTCTCCCTCCACCTCCGATGGCTTACCGCATCTACGTGAGGTGGGGCCCATAGTGGAGGAGTAGCCAGTAGCCGCCGGCTCGAAGGAGGAGTCCTCCCCGCCATGGTCCTCCTGACCGCGCTCTACCGCGGAACCACCTCGCCATGGGTGCGCCTCGCCGAGCCGGCCGCACCCCATCATGGACCCACCTCACAGCGCCGGTGGCACTATGGCCTCCTCCGTCGCGGTGTCCCTCTGCTGCCGTCGCTGCCGCCTCCTTCCCTAAGCCCCGCCCTACCCCTTCCTCCCTTTTCTTCGTCCTCCTCGCGTCGGCCCTGCCTCGACGCCTACTCCGCGTCGGCTCCGCCAGAGATTTGGGTTAAGGAGAGAGAAGACGGAGGGAGGACGCACATTTGGGTTTTCTCTCTCCATCTACGCAAAATGGGCGCTTGGAATGCCTGCTCTGTTGGACGCCGGTTTTTTCACATTCGCGATGCATTTTGGGTTTGGGTCGGTGTATGGGTAGGCTGTTGGAGACAGTCTAAGAAAGGAGAGAGATGCATTGTATCGACATATATAAAACACTACTCCATACATGTTATTTGTGTGTGCGAAGGTGACTTAGGAGGAGTATATATATCCTCTATCTTAAGCTAGAATCACTACAGTGTGTGCATTGCGGTTGGTTGTTACACTACCCTAGATCTGACATTCAGTATCGGTTCAAACCCCCTTCACTGTCGGATTTTGATCCGATACAGGCAAACCGGTAGTGATGGGGTTCACATAAGTGTCGGTTCTTACAAACCAGGCAGTGACGTGGTTTCTAGAAAACCTCAAAATGGGCTAAAAATAGGAATTTTTTAATACTGGGGACCCCATTGGACAACCACATGGTCAGAAGTCACAAGTCACACAATTTTTTGCATGAAAAACGAGTGCTTCGCAGTCACTGGCGTTTGAATCTCCGACCTCCTGCTTCGCGTGTTTGTCTCCTAATCACTCCACCTGCAAGACACTTGTGTCCAAATGAGATATTCGTCCTATCCATTTTATGTTCATCTGATTTTATGTTCATTACAAAGTTTAATAACTTTTTGAGATCTACAACTTTGATTTTTGTCATTTCTACATCCCAGGTCATTTGAAGAATTTGAATTTCAAATGTGAGAAAATTTAACCGTAATTTTTCTTGGATAAATGGTTTCAAATGAAAAGGTTATGAACTGCAAAGTTGCACAACATGTCGAGATGTACAACTTTTGTTTTGGGTGTTTCTCCATCCGAGGTCGTTTGAAAAATTCAAATTTTCAATTTGAGAAATCAAACGTCATTTTCGTTAGATAGATGGTTTCAATGAAAAAGTTGTCAACTATAAAGTTGCATAACTTTTCATGATCTATAACTTTTGTTTTGGTTGCTTCTCCATCTGAGA